>NW_008623713.1:26071-44355 GCF_000691845.1 Merops nubicus
CACTGATGAGATGACAGACTAGATAAGCCAAGATATTCCTTCTGCCTTTAGATCACCTGATTTTACTACAATGCCCTTATTTCTACTAGGAATGATTGCACATTCCAAGTACTTAGGGAGATGACACTAATTGGTATAATTGGCTGGTAAATTGACATTACCAAAACCTGCTGGGTCAATACGCACAGCTGGAGTGTTGAAAACTCTGGGTAGAAATTAGGGACTGCAATTCTACTTAAGAAAGATAGTGCAGTGTAAAAGAACATTAGGAAGGTGAAATTAGTTTAAAATACTTTCAGAGTGGAAGAAATCTTCAGGCCTGCAGGCTAGTCCAATAGGCAATTAAAAATTAATATCCTGAAAACTGAGTGTTTATAGATGTTATCTACGAAACAAAAAAGCCAAACAAAAACCCAAATTAAAGATGAGCAATACTTTAAAATTACCTGTTATTGAGATACTGAGAAAAAAACGCCAGACATTGTATTGGGAGTTCCAAGAAAAGCCAAGTTTAAGGATGATCATATGATGGTTAAACATCACCAACACTGCATCCAACACCGAGTATTTAGGGCTTCACTATGAGAGATGAAGATTAGGTGGTTACTGAATTATGAGAGACTCCTCAGAAATCACTGATTACAAAACAAAAATAAAAAAATAGCAAATTGTCTCACAACCACATGAAAACCATGTGACATTTGAGCTAGTTTTCCAATACTGATAAAAATCATAGGATTGGAGAGTCATTACAGAACTGAGAACACTAAAGTGCAAAGAAATTGTGATTGCAATTGCAAGTCCTTAAAGACAACAATTCATTTAGCCCAAAATCCCAATCCTGCAATACAGAAAAAAAAGAAAATACTGGTAGAAACCCCAGTCAGGCTCACTATCAAAGTGAATGAAGCAACCGGAGTTGAAAAACTACATAGAACAATGAGATGAACACTTAAATATTTCTGTCTCATTGGCAAAACTCAGAATCACTTATCATACCACACAAAAATGCTGCAGTATTGTTCAGGCCACCAATTATAAGGGAAGTTGTTAGACCTCATCTCATGAAATAATAAATAAATCTTAAACTGTCAACTTCTGTTTAATTTTCTAAAGGGCTTAGTTGAGAGACTTTCTGTCTGCTCATCTTTCAGTTTATCACAAGAATATTAGAAGACTGAGAATATCATGCCAATCTTTGCAAAGTGAGTTTAGGATTACCCAGGAGCACTACTGGGCAGTTAGCTTGACATCAACAAGCTACTAAATACAAGAAAAAATAAGAGGGGGGAAAAAAACCTGGTATTTTGTAAATAGTGGTAAAGTTTCAATTATTAAAAAAGTTTATGGAAAATATGTCTTATTTAATAAGTGCAATTACATAGGTAGCACAGAAATGAGACAAATACCGCCCATCTACTGGAGAAAATACCCTGTAAAAAGAGTGCAAGACTGCCTGTTCTGTCTTCCCAAGAACAAAACAATAATTGAGAAGACAGGCAGTATAAACATATAAGTTAAATCAAAGGAAACAATGCTAAGAATTGAGAAGGAGCTAACCTTAGCAGAGAAAAGCAAAGACATATTTGCTAGCACCAAATTGGGCACAGATGTTTCACAGGAGGTATATCAAATCACTAGAAGAAAGCACCAAAAAGAGCAGTACATTCTCTATATTTTCTTGCCTTCACATCGACAGCCACTTCTCCAAAATATATTCTGCAACTGAACACAAATTCTGCATTCAAAAAACAAAGATTACAGGGCTTACAATAAGCATAAGTTGAACAAATCATAGTATAGAGAAGGTCAGGCTAGATGATCTAATAGCTCAAAGAATCCATGCTACTTTTCTCTATTTCTAGTTTATATGATGGGAAAAAGGGAAGTTTAATATGTTTCCAAACTCTTAGCCAAAATAAACATACTTCCCTGCCAAGCATTCAAAAATCTACGGTGCTCAAAGTTAACTAAGATTAATAGACCAGAACACAGACCTTTGTTTAAAACTGAAATGTGCAAATCGTAGGTTTCTGACTAAAGTCTCCATCGTGTGCTATTCTTTTTGAAAAATTATTAGTATGAAGGTGACAGAATTGGGCACCACTTACTCACTAATACATGGAGACGGTTTGGTCTACTCTACCATTATAATTTTGGATAGGTACCTACAAAGAAGTTGAAAAAAAATTTGTGAAAACCCTTTGGATCTGCTGGTTTGGAATAGTTGAGCTCAAGTATTTGGGTAACTTTAACAAACCTCCTGGCTACATGAGTTAATGCCAGAATCATGCAAAGCAACAAGGAAATACTCTTTTCCTCGTTTCTTCCAGACACTGCATAATCTATGAAGGATATGTAAAAAATATGTGGCTTTATAACAATGACTGCAAGTAAATTTCATTTTCTTAAATTTAATTATTAGATCTTACTCCTGATCTATGCATTTTATGAATGCATGGTAGACTTTTTGAAATATAGGTATAATCTTTTTAATAAGCAGATCCTCTTCTGCATGACTTGATGCGTATTTGATGGCAGAAATATCCCCCTGACTAACCATAACTCTAAGTCAAAGAACTGCTGGACTTTATGAAGACAAAACAGTCACAGTATTTGTAAAACAAAAGAACATGTAAGCAGCAATTTAAGAAAAAAATGTCTGGTTTTATTTTTCCTGTTTTTGTTCTTATGGTATCTCTAGTTTAGGCATATAAATGAAGGATATAATGACAAGGATGAATAAAACCCTAGACTCTGAATAAAACTGTAGACTTCTAGGCTGCATGGTAGTAAAGGATGAATTTAGAAAATTGTGTAAAGAAGTAAAGAGAGAAGCAGGAGAATAAAAGACAGCTTTGTAAGCACATCAGGGACAGGTAATATAGCCAGCTGTCACGTTTCTAGATTAAAAACTCAAAAAAAAAGCCTAATTATATGTAAATAACAAGGTTAGGACAAGTAGTCTTAGCGTTTTTCCAGAAAATCATATCCAGGTAAAACTCTGACACAACAACAGGAAAAACAGCACATTTGAGAAGCTGTGGTAGTCCAGTGAAGTTCCCACTTCCTGGAAAAGGACAAACACAACTCCTATTTTCAGAAAGGGAAAAAAGAAAGAACTACTTGGGGAACTACAGACCAGTCAATTTCACATCTGTGCCCAGCAAGATCATGGAGCAGATCCTCCTGGAAATGTGTCCTGGGGCACACTGAATATAAGGAGGTGATTGGTGACAGTCAAAATGGCTACACTAAGGGCAAATTGTGCCTGGCCAATTTGGTGGTGTTCTGTGACAGGGTTACAGGAAGAGCAACTGACATTGTCTACCTAGAATTGTCCAGAGCTTTTTGAAAATGCCTTGCACAACATCCTGGTCTCTACATTGGAGACAATGGATTTGATAGTTGGACCACTCAGTGGATAAGGAACTGGTTGGATGGTTGCACTCAAAGAGTTGAAGTCATGGTTCAATGTCCAAGTGGAGACCAGAGATGAGTGATGTCCTCAGGGCTCGGTACTGGGACCGGTGCTAACACCCGTGTTGTTGACACGGACGGTGTGAATGAGTGCACCCTCAGGAAATCTGCCGACGACACTGAGCTGTGTGGTGTGGGCGACATGCTGGAGGGAAGGGATGCCATGCAGAGGGACCCTGACAGGCTTGAAGGTGGGCCCATGCCAACTTGATGAAATTCAACAAGGCCAAGTGCAAGGTCCTACACATATGTTGAGACAATGCCAAGCAAAAATACAGGCCAGGCAATGAGTCGGTTCAGAGGAGCCTGGAGGAGGACTGGGGATGCTGGTAGATGAAAAACTGAATATGAGCCAGCAATGTGCATTCACAGCCTAGAAAGCCAACCACATTCCTCGTTGATTCCAACCTCTAATTCCAAAAGAAGCATGGCCAACATGTCTAACAAGATGATTCTGCCCCTCTGCTCCAGTCTGGTGAGATCCTACCTGGAGTACTGCATCCAGGTCTGGGACCCCCAGTGTAAGAAAGACATGGACCTGCTCGAATGGGTCCAGAGGAAGGCCACAAAGATGATCAGGGGGCTGGAGCACCACCCTTATAAAGACAGGTTGAAGGAACTGAGGTTGTTTAGTCTGAAGAAGAGAAAGCCCGGGGGAGACCTTATTGAAGTGTGCCAGTACTTAAAGGGGGCTGACAGGAAAGGTGGGGAGGGACTCGTTATCAGGGAGTGTAGTGACAGGACTAGGGCTAACAATTAAAATTTAAAAATTAAAATTTGGAAGTGGTGGTCTTCTCTGAATGGACATGGTAACCTAATGCACTGGGTCTATTCATCAAGTAGAAGCCTGCACGGACTAAGCTCTGGGTGGTCTGCTGTGCAACACAGTTGCAAAACTCAGTGTACCTAAGAAGCCACATAAAAAACCCAAACAGAGCCCTTCATTAAGAGAAAGCACACGTGGATTTCCTGATGAGGCATAACTGGTTTTGCACCTCTTTTCAACTATAAGGTTAGACCACTTGAGACAGATTATGAAGTGCCACAGGTTATCAAAAGCAAACAGCATTTAACATAATCATTTCATACAAGAATGTACATAGGTATCTCTCTTCAGAACCACTTTGTAATAAAAAGCTTAGTAGCATACTGTTTTTGTGTGTTTTTGAAAGGAAATCTATCATCCAAAAATCTATTTGGTATCAAATTATGAAGCACTGGCACATGTATACAGAGAGACAAGTTGGAAAGATGGAGGCATTTAAGGTAAAAACAGCTTAAATTTCTAGACCATTATTTAATCCAACACAGTTTTAATTTATATTCCTGAAATTGTTTGCAAACCTTAGTCCCAGCCAAATTCAGGAACCACAAAACTCACAAACAATGTTATTGCTATTTTAATTTATCATATTTTCAAAGCAAAACAGAAAATTGAATTTATTGAAATTGATTCAATTATGATCAACAACTACATGTAAGAGCTTCTCCTTAGATACTTTTGAAAAGCTAGGAGCATGAGCTGAAGTAAATGGTTAAGATTACAGAAATGGAGTGCAAAGTGACACAAGCCATGATTTCTTATACCACAATGTTCAAGCACTCAACTTCACCAAAAAAGGCAAAATCCCTCAAAAAACAGAGTGGAGTTTGCTCTGAGAACCACAGTATAATCTCAATTAGGGATCACTACCCAGTTACTGACCTTGCTAAGTAACGGCATACAAAGACCCCATGCTCCTGAGGAAGTGGATGCTCAACTGCCTCTGGAAGAATTACAAGTTCTCACTGAGAGCTCACATGCCTAATCCTGGGTGCCACTGCAGAGCTGCTGCTGAACTCCTCTTCTCCACTTCCTTCCCATGGAGCTCAAAGCTTAACTTGGCAGCTCTTAAAAGTTCTCACTGAAAATTATTCAAACTGTTTACCATCACATCATCCCACATGCATGCAAAATCCCTCAATGCCAAAAGTCATAGACATTTTAAAAGAAAACCATTAAAATAATGGAATCTGTAACTCTCAAGTCTTGTCATTTTTAACAAAAATGCGGTTTTATTGATGGGTCAGCAAAAAGTTTATGTAACCCTAGCTTCTTTGGGGGGTGGGGCAGGGAGGTTGAACAACATAATATAGTTCATTTAGCATTATGAAAAATTTTTCCAATTTTATTAGTCAGAAGCACTTAAAGCCTGGAAAGACCATCAGGTGCACATGAATTCTATTCCGGTATATCCAAGAAATCAAGGACAAATGGATGGAAGCGAGGAAGGCAGGAAGGAATGAGAATCAATCTGACTTGTGACAACGCTCAACATAAGGTCAAAGCCAGACAGAAAAATTAAATAGTTAAATAGCAAAGAGAAAAAATGGGAGTGAGAAATGAACTACGCAGATAAGGAAAAGAGGATAAAAACTCCCAATGGCAGACTGCTACAGCAGTACTTATGCAACAGAAAAGGAAAAATAACTTTAAAGTAATCAGTAATTTCTCTAGCTTTCTGTTCAAAAACTTTCAAAAAGAGAGAGAAATAAACTTAAAAAAAAAAATTCTCTCCTTCTATTCCTTTTGAGTCTACATGAACTCAACAAAGAGAGCAAAACCAATGCTATGGAAGTCTTAGAAGACACATCTGAAGGACAGAGATCATCTGATGGTGTATTTCAATTCAGCATGTTAGATTCATCAAGTAAAGTAAGTTCCCCAGGAAACACTGAGGAAAAACTTGCTGTTCTTCTTCATCAGACTATCCTCCTCACTGCTGGAATAATGGTACTAATGGAAGAAGAGCCAAAACACTGACCATATAGGCATCACTGAAGTACACCTTCATTCCATCGACGTAGAAAACCGTTATTGGCAACATGCTACTAGAGAATATAAAGTCTCTCACTCTTAAAAGTATGTCCCTCAATTTCTAAAGGCAATAAGGAAATAATTTTTAAGATAATTGAAAGATATTATTTCAACACACAATTCCTATGGGGAAACTTAAGTCTTTTCCAGGACATAATACCACATCCTACTACTGCAGGACTGACAGATACAGTTAGGAAGGAAAAGTGTACATATGACCTTCAGTTATAGTCTTCCACACCAAAATAACTTGTCTGGCATTCCTCTTGCTTTCTAGGGTGAGTGCTCTAATTGTGCAACTCTATAGCAATCACACTATTTCATTTTTTTTCAGGAAAAAAATTTTCTACCATAACATCACAGCAGTCCACATTCCCTGTTCACAGTTAAGTAGCAACTCTACCTGTAACTATAACAAAGATTTAATGGAAGGGTAAAGTTCAGAAAATAGGACAATACTGAATATGCTTTAATACAATTTGACAGCTGGAAATGACCACCATGAAATACAGAAACTATTTGAGATTTACTGGTATGCATAGATGAAGGTCTCATGAACAGCTCAGTTGATTTAATAGTCTGCTAACAATGAAAACAAGAAGGTAGTGCAATACTGTTCTCTCCTCATCTGCTCCTCCTTCCTCTACCACAACAACTGGTTTAGGCAGCTTCATTCCATTTCCAAAGGCATACCTTTTATGCCTTTTGCTCAGTGAATTTTGTTACAGAAAAGTGAAATAAATCAGTGGAACTCTGATGAGGGCTGAAACAGGTGTGCACAATAAATAGCAAAAAAACACTGCAGAAGCTGGGGATATACAGAAAACAGCATCATTAAAAAGAGAGAGACAAATTTATCCTGTCTACAAAACTGCAGACCTGTTCATTACTATTTGAAATTGCCAAAGAAATTTTCATTTTCACTAAGTAATCATTCATTTTATTTCAGTAAGTCATTCCTTAAATACTCATCATCGGTAAGCTAGTTTATGGCAATTGCCAAATTTTTTATCTGTTCTGCTTCTGTGTACTTATGCTGAGGGAAAATACACTTTAGCATGTAACAGTAAGGCTCAGAGATAAGAAATACATGTGATTAATACTTAACATTGAATTTATGCTACTAGAAAGTTCAATTAATTGCATGTATTTTACACCTTTAATTGTGAAAAAGAAATTTATATTTTAAAAAATCCTATTTTCTTTTTCAATAAATTTGAATGACCTCTCATCAATGGAAAACCTATTTCCATTGATTTTCCATCCCTAAGGATGCAAGAATCAGAATTTTTTACTTTTTACATCAGTGCTGGCACAAAATATACTTCTTGGCTGATTCTGGAGGAGAAAACGGCTAGATTGTAGGAAGAGACATCAAGATACAAAATACATCATCATACTGTGAAATATGAACCTCAGAAGCTAGATCTTTTACTTCTTTAGAGAGCTCCTCAATACACACTTCCAACAATAGTTCTCCATAACTCCATTCAAGTACCATTTTGAGCGTCATGCTTTTTCTTTTCTTGGCAACTACAAGGCTTTAAACAGTAAACTAGTTACAGCTGAAATGAAGTATGAAAAGAAAGTGAAAGGGAGCCCACTTAGAAAAGGGAGAACAGGATTTGGAAATTCGATTACCAAATCTCTTCTCTGGTATCAGAATGACTAATTAAAGATCCCACGGTATGACACTGGAACTTTTGTCGAAGAGGCGAATGGAGCCTGTGCATGGCAAAAATTCTGATTGGTGTGGACAATATGTCTTGATGAGCCCAAAAAGCTTATGATGATTGACCCTGCTCTTGCAGAAGACGCTTCATAAAAAGAATCTCAGATGGTATGCAAAAGTTTTCACAACTGTAAGTCCTGTCCTCTAGCAATATGAGACTGTACAGACCAGGTCAGAATTCCCATGGCTGCAGTTCTTGAAAAATTCTCTTCACAGGTCAAAGAATCATTTAGGTTGGCATGATGGCATCCTGGCCTGTAACAGCAATAGTGTGACCAGCAGGAGTAGGGAGGTGATTGTGCCCCTGAACTTGGCACTCGTGAAACCACACCTTGAGCACTGTGTCCAGTTTTGGGCACCACAGGATAAGAAGGACACTGAGGTGTTGAAGCGGGTCCAGAGAAGGGCAAGGAGGCTGGTGCAAGGGCTGGAGAACATGCCGTATGAGGAGCCGATGAAGGCACTGGGGTTGTTTAGTCTGGAGGAGACTGAGAGGAGACCTTATTGCTCTCTACAGCTACTTAAAAGGAGGTTGTAGTGAGGCTGGTGCTGGCCTCTTCTCCCAAATTACTGCTGATAAGACGAGAGGAAGTGGCCTCAAGTTGCGCCAGGGGAGGTTTTGATTGGGTATTAGGAAGCATTTCTTCACTGAGAGAGTGGTCAGACACTGGAACGGGCTGCCCAGGAAGGTGGTGGAGTCGTCATCCCTAGAGGGGTTCAAAAGACGAGTACATGTAGCACTTGAGGCTGTGGTCTAGAGGTTAGGGAAATGTTGGGATGAAGGTTGGACTTGATGATCCTAGAGGGCCTTTCCAACCATAGTGATTCTATGATTCTAAGACTTTTAAGATCACTGAGTCAAACCATTAATCTAGCACTGCCTAGCTCACCATTAAACCATAATCCTAAAAACCTCATCTACATGTCTGTTAAATGCCTCCAGGGAAGGTGACTCAACCACTTACCCGGGCAGTCTGTTCCAACACCTTACAACCCTTTCTGTGAATAAATTTTTCCTAATATCCAATCTAAATCTCCTTTGGCACACATTGAGGCTGTTTCCTCTAGTCCTATCACTTGCGGCATGGAAGGAGACCAAAACCCAGCTCACTATAACCTCCCCTCAGGTAGTTGTACAGAGTGAGAAGGTCACCCCTGAGCCTCCTTTTCTCCAGGCTAAACAACCCCAGGTCCCTCAGCTGCCCCTTGTAAGACTTGTGATCTTGACCCTTCACTGGTGGATTGAGTATGATCTCAGTAAGTTTGCAGGTGACATCAAGTTGACTTTGTGTGTTCACCTGCTTGAGGGTGGGGAGCCTCTACAGAAGGATCACACCAGGCTGGAGTGATGGGCAGAGGCCAGTGGTATAAGGTTCAACAAGGCCAAGTGCCAGGTCCTGAACTTGGGTCACTACACCCCGGGCAACACTACAGGCCTTCAGGAAGGGTGGCTGGAAAGCTGCCTGGGGCTGGAAATCTGCCTGGTGGAAAAGGACCTGGTGGTGTTGGCCAACAGCTAGCTGAAGGTGAGTCAGCAGTGTGCCCAGATGGCCAAGAAGGCCAACGGCATTTTGGCTTGTAGCAGAAATAGTGCAGTCAGCAGGACTAGGGAAGCGATTGTCCTCCTGTACTCAGCACCAGTGAGGCCAACACCTTGAATACTCTGCTCACATTTGGACCATGGAACAGACCTCCTCTGGTTTTGGAGCAAAGAAGGAATGGGTAATGACATTTCAGTCACATGAATGACACAATTACAGGAAATATTTTACTGAGTACTGCATTCAGATTAGCCTTAGAAGTCAAAGAAAGACTGTATTAGAGCTGCTTTCTGCACAGCTAAAAAGAAAAGGGAACGGAAAGATCATTCACACAACAGGGGCTTAGAGTACAACTGACTACTACTTTTACAACAATGTATATTCCCCATGTGGATGCACAAATTTTTTTGTAAAATAAAAAGTTTTGTCATGGCAAGGCTTAAATAAATTTCAAGGAAGTTAAGCAAGAAAAAACAATTCCACTGTACTAGAGAGCAACCACACAGGTATTATAGATTCCTTTATATTTATGCTGTTTATATTTACCTGTTTAGTCAGACCCTTGAGCAGAAGACTTAAGAATGACTTGTACCTTCAGTACAAGTCTGAACAATTTTCAAGGTTTAAGAAAATGAAGGTATGCAAACCATATGCTTTAAGACCTGGTCCTGAGTTATTGGTAAGACTACCAGTTATCCAGAACCCAGCATACCTGAAGCTCTAAAACTCACTCACCTACTCCAAAAAGGTAGTTCTTTTATTGAGATTACAATGCATGTTATTTAGATCTCAAAGTAAGGGATAGCTTTCCAAACTTGCTGGAGTTCTACACATGTAACCAAATACATGGCTATGAAACCAATTGCACAGCCACAGTAGGAACTCCAAATGTAAGAGATTCATTCTGTTATTCATTCCACACTGCAATAATTTCACTTGAAAAACTGTCCAGTCACAATGGGAACATCTGTACTTCACCAACTTCAGTACAATAATACCCTTAAAGTTTATGACAATAGAAATGAATGAACAATTATAATGTGATGCTTTTACATAAGAAACATCACTTGAGACAGAAAAAAGAGAAATAGAAGTATATTTACCATATTTTCTTCTTCAAATACATATGAATCCTAAAAATATATATTTAAGAATTACATCAAAATCTTCGTTCCTATGAGTTTGGGATTTTTACCTCACAGTGACTGTGTATTATTTCATTTATGGATGTCCTGGTTTGAGTTAGAACAGAACTAAATCTCTTCAGAGATTTTACTTTTCAGCTAAGTCTTTCAGCTAAATAACTGCACTTTCTGAAGTTAACAGCAGATTTTCACAGTGTCTGCTTCTAGCCGTGCCAACACTTAATGTTTACAGTTGCTACCAAGGACTGGTATGCAGAAAGGCTCCTGCTTGTACTTGCTACTGTGCAGAGCAAGCTCACTGCTAAATCTTGTGTGCCACGGTGGGGGGTGCAGAAAGTAAAAGGCTGCACCTGCAGGGAGGAGTGGACAGGACAGGGGACCCCAAACTGACCAACAAAGGATGCCAGGACATATATGTCACAGTCAGTATAAAGCTGAGGGATCAAAGGGGTAAACTTTTCTTCTTCAATGGCCGGCATCCTAGAAGGACTTCACTCATTCTGCCTTTGATCCGGAGCTGTGTGTTCCTGAACCTAGTTCCAGTATCCAGCTCCTGTACCCAGTTGCCATCTGCTGCTGAATCCAGCCTGGGACTTTTCCCCAGGGCCTGCTCCCCAGCATCAGGGGTGATGGTGATGTAGCTGCCATCAGGGGTTGGGTTCAATACTGGTTTTATATATATTCGTATATATTTTATTTTGTTATTATTTTCATTAAAGCTGTTTTAGTTTTCTTTTCAAATGGATAAGTCTCTCTTATTCCCTTTCTATTCTCTTTTGGGTAGGCCAGCTCTAACCCTTGACAATGGACAAGATGTGCAGATGTGGCACTTAGAGACATGGTTTAGTGGTGGACATGGCAGTTTTAGGTTTATAGTTGGACTCAATGATCTTAGAAGTCTTTCCCAGCGTAAATGATTCTATGATCCTTTTATTCTAAGTTAACAGTTTCAACATTTGCTTAAAAGTTTATAAATGCATACATTACTGTAAGGATGAAATATCAGTCTTCAAGAATTCCAATTGCCAGTATGTACTACAATGTCTCAAGAACCACAGAACGTTTTAATTCCAGAGATATTTAGGAGCGTGCATTTTTATAACACTATATTAATTACGAACAATTCTTCTTATGAATGTATTTAAACCAAGCAGAGCATTTTTTGGAGTATTCTAGCAGAGACTGATGAAACAATGATGGCACCAATCTTTACCTAGAGTTAGCCTGAATGTAAGAATTATTGGAGGTAAGAAAGAGGAACTTATTATTTAGCCTTTTGGCATCCAAGTTTGAGTAAGAGTACTGGAAATATACTTATTTAATAAACATTACATAATTAATTCCTTGCCCAGTAAAGATAAGATGATGCTTGGAAACAAACATTCTGGCATCAAAACCGTAACACTAAAGGGAAAAGACAGAAATAGAACCTCATGATTTGTAATTGTTTCAGGAATTATTTTATATACCATAACAATACAAAGAAATAAGGTTTACTGTGCAAGATGCACTTTGAATTCCTATCTCCAAGTAGGTACTAATGAATGAATTAGCTTTTAAATACTCTGCTGAGCAATACATGAAGCTTAATAGAGCTTTTCCCACCATCAGCCCTTAGGGGTTTTGTTACTGTCACAGTTTATCAGCAAGTTATTCCCATGAACAGGAGACAACATTGTCACTTTATCTCAGCAGGCATTCTTGCTGATCCTCTAGCCAGAGGGCTCTAACGTTAACAGAACAATAGCCACCATTCAAATCTGTCCTTTTCTGCCAACAGGCGACAACCACCATTTCAGCAGTCAATGAAAAAAACAACACAGTGAGCCTAAAGGTTACTGGGCAGTGAATTCGTGGAGGAAGTGCTTGAATGAAAAAAGACATGCAAGAATGCATTTTCCCCCCACCAATAATCTAAAAACTTATTGGTTACACAGCTATGAAAACAGCTGCTTAATCCTTTAAATTTCTCACCAGAGAATGGCTACAACTGCAATACTAAAGCTTTGTTATAACACTGTATAAATATATCTGCTATGGACAGACTGTAGATACTACTATGCAGATGCAAAACAGAACTATTTTGTATGCCTTTGAACAAGTTAAGACTATTTATGCCATAGTCAGTAACAGTTCATCTTTTGTCTAGCCACTGGAAATTCTGCAGAAGAAGCTTCTAATTATATGAATTACGTACAGGATTTGAGGGACAGCCCATAAAACTGACCTGGAAAGCTATATATGTTATGTGACCAAAAAAATCACCCCTGATTAAAGATTATCATATTATTTTTATCATCTTTGTTGAAGAACTGGCAAACAAAAGCAAGAAGATTATAATGTTTTTAACAGTAATAATAATCCTTTAAAAGTATCATTGGATTTGATTAATATATAATGAAGTATAAATACTGTTTCATTGGTATGTATTTTTTTCAAAGAGGTTTGAAGTCAGTTATATGCAAGAGTATATGATAGTGTCTGAATGTTGCTTTAAAATCTTGATAAAACTGCACCAAGTACAACTCTTCTGGGCAAGGTTGGTATTAAACAAGCAGTTTCAATTAAAAAGCTTGTTTTCACTGGATCATGCACTTATTTTTAAAGATAACAGTTTTCTTTAAATTCCATTTCTACACTTTTATAGCAACTGAAGATTATTGTCAGATTTAATTCAGTGACATTTTGCATTTAAAAATACTTATCACAATGATATTCTACTCTGCATGAAATACAAGAGAGGTCATGGCATAAAAAATAAAGCTATTTTAAGTAGCCAAAAATTTATAAATAGGATCAGACAATTTATAAACAAAATTAAACAACTTATCAATAAAATTCTCTTTTAAAAGAGGATATTACCATAATGCCATTTCTGTAACAATGGCATGCTGTTTTTAAAGTCACTGTTATTTCTTGCCAAATCTTTTTGGAAGTAAGGAAGCACAAACACCAGTACTAGGGTAGTATTTCGTGTACATGCATTCAGAAATATTCTCCATTCCATTAAAACACCCAACCACTTCCAAATGAGATGTTATGGTCTCACAATTAATATTCAGATGTTAATTCCACCATGAAAACTAACAACTTATACCCTTCTACGAAGAAACATGACTCCTGTGTCCCATGTGGCCGTGAGACTCATCTCAGAACTGTGCATGTGAGACAGGGAATGAGAATAGACTCATCCTGCCTTCAGTCAGATTCTCCACTGTCTATCCCTTCTCACTCTATCCTGTCAGTCACTTGAATTTCCTTCCTCATTCATTTACAAGCCCGTGCCCACCACAGTTTAATCCTGCTATTCTTGTTCTGACATGGTCCTCATATTCTTTTCATGAAATCTTCCTAGTTTTGTCTTCCATTTTCCTCTGACTCTACCTTCTTTGCCCACTTCTATTGATATCCCTCATCCCTTGTCACTCCCACCCATTCTCCTCTCATTTTTTCAGAGAAGATGAATTACTTCGACTTCATAGGGAAGACAAGAAAGGTGAGAGTTTTACTTAAAGCATCTACAGTTGGACCTTCTACATGTATTCTAGGAAAATGGGGACCATTTTTTGTCAGATCAGGCTACACTTTTAATATTATTTTCAGTGCCAAAATGTAGCAGCTAATCTTGTTGCATAAAGCTTCACAAATCTGAATAAAAAGCACTCTAATTCCTACTGAAAAGCTTAAGGAAAAACTTCAGATTCTGCAAAGAGCGTATAGAAAGGACAATTCATGTCCCACCCTGAAATGCTGGGGTCTGAACCCTGAACCCTGAATTAAGGTTGACATATGGGTGATTCCCACAGCCCTTCATACATAGGAGGTGAGTTTGCCTTATAGCTTCCCCCCAGGGTGTGTCCGGCCCTGCAGGGAGAGCCATAAGGGAAATGAGCCCCAGGGGTCCCGCACTGAGCTGACAAAGGTCAGGTGTCTGCTGGGGGATAAAAGCTGGGACCACTGGCAGGGAGTCAGGAGTGTCTGTCTGTGGAGTGCACTCCCCAGAGCTTCCTGGTTCAGGGCAGACCTCCTGACTCTCCCTGGAGGTGGGCCCCAGTCTGCTTAAGACCTTTGCGAACGTGGGCTGATCGGGTGAGAGTCACTATGTGGGCACCTTTCTCTTATGTGCTTAGTTTGCTGGTCTGGCTGTTTCCCATGCCAACTATGGGCAACCTCAGTTCACTGTTTGTACCACCTGTTGTGGGCCGAGTCTTGTCGTTTGTGGGATCGTTGGGGGGGACGTCAATCGTGTATGAGCTTGTTGACCTGTTTGTACCCTGGTGGTCATTCATATTGTAACATTTTTGTCCACAATACAGTCTGCATATTGGTTCATCTTCCTGCTGGTGCTATCATTTTTGTTGGGCCTGGTCATTGACAAAACACACCCTTCTAAAAACAAACTACAGATTCACCTCTTCATCCACCAGAACTCTTAAATTAGTGACCTAACAGCACTGTATTAAATTTCAAAGGGAGGTGGCGAAGGCACCATATTCGAAGACCACCCTCATTCACTACATATGTTACTTAAATATAATAATAATGATCTACTGTAGGCCATCTATATTAAAACATGTGATCTCAAATACCATAGATTCAAAAATTCATCTGAACCACACAAAAGATAAACCTACAAATTAATACATTCTATAAAAGAAATTCTGTTAATTAAGCACTGCCTTGAAGAACTACATACTTTATTTGCAAGTTATCTGCAGCTTTCTCATTTTGAGAAGCTCATGTCATAAACTTAAAAGTGACAATCTGAATTTAACAAGCACAATAGGCTGCCAAACAAGGATTACATCTAACAATGCTTCCCAATGCACCATGCTCTTTCCTGCTCCTGCTGACCTTTCCACACGTGGTTCAGAGACTACTGGATTAGAGCTGTTAACAAGTGACAGGTGCAGCCAATTAGCCAAGCAATGACGTAACTGTGACTTCCAGTCTTAAGCATGAGGCTTTTTCAGCAAATGATGCTTTTCCACCAATGAGCTCAGTATGGATGCTTATCGGCTAAACTTAAGAAGAACTTCAAAAGGTCTGTACTGCTGATATACTTCTCATTAAAAAGTGATTTTGCTGCGAAATTCTCCAACTGTGACTATGGTATGCTTTGCTGTTCTTCAACTTGGGAAATTTTCAAACAGTGTGCGTTAACCCTTTTACTGAGAGGATCACAAATTTTCAAGTACACAATGAGTCAAAATGAGAACTAATGAAAACAGCAGTAAGAATTGTGTGAGTTCAGATCTCTCAAAAAAAGGATATAAGAAACCAAGTACTTGCAATATAGCCAAGCAATATGTATGAGCATAGTATCATGCTGTGACAATTTGGAACACAGTGCTTGCTCAACTTTGGTTTTTTGTGATGCTCCAAACCATTTTCAGAAATAGTTAAATCAATTTATAAACCTATTAAGTCCTTTCCTAATGTTAGTCACCACATAATCTACAGTGGTTGAAGTTTTACTGCGTTTGTCTTCTCTGTTACAATTTGAGGAGAGCATTAAGGGTCTGCTTACCTGAGGATGTATTCCACTATCAAACTGGCCTGTCCCAATCATTACTGTTTCATGTTTTAACCTCTGTCTTGGACCTTTCTAATGGTTGAGTACGTATTAAACTGTAACTTTGATATTTATTTTATTTCTCCATTATTTTTAACAAAACAACAAAAAGAATACTGTCATAAACTGCCTAGGTTACCAGATTTCCTGGACCATGAACAACCCCTCAGGTTAACTCTACACTATGATGAATACATCATCAATTAAGGTCCAACACGATCTAACAGTCTAAGTCAGCATCAGATACACTGGATGAGAGATGTCTCCCAATGAGACACCTGTACACCTTGATATTATCCCCAGTATTTTGGGAAGGCTTCTCACGGTTTTTAGTTTGGTTTTGTTTGTGTTTTTTCCAGGTAAATACATAAATCCCACTTAGGCTCAGTATGGTCTAATAAAGCCTCCACTTTCTGGAGGATTATGAGCACTATGCAGAAATACCCAATAAGTTCCTAGAATCTGGGTTGAGTGCAGCTTAGATGTTGCAGAAACAGACTCATTACGACATGCTGACCCCATACACCACCATAGGTCCACAGTGGTAAATGCCATCACCCTAAGAACCCGTGCGAGAATATGCATGCTGCCTCCACGTGACACTGGTAGGCTGGGTAGGACTTACTCGCTTTGGTTCCGCACTGCGGTACACGGGTTTACAGGACTTCTAAAACCGAGTTCTCTCCACAGACAATTAAGTCACATTTCTGTAGCACAGCACACAATCCACTAAAATTCAGACTGCCTTCTTACACACTCTTGCAGCAACAGTTCCTTCCTTTGTAACATTCCTTGGCTAGAAACGGACAGACACGGGTGGCAGCATGCTACATTATTCTCTTCTGTCCACTTTTACAACCCCTACCACTTTGATGCCTCAAAGCAATTCCCCTAATTTAATGGAAAGGAAATAGTCAGTAGCATTAATTGCCTGAGCTCTGGGACCAAAAAGAAACAGAATACATACCACAGGAAAAGAAGATAATGACAAGAGACAAAATAAAAATCAAAGGCTAAAGCCAGCTGAATGAAATTGGGTATTTTCTACTGCTGTTCCCACTGCAATTAGTAGTACTACTACCTGTTTTATTGGAGCTCCTCCCTCATGCGAGATGCTTTAAGATCCAGGATGTCATCTACCTGGACTTCTGCAAGGCCTTTGACACAGTCCCCAAAACATCCTTCTGTCTAAATTGGCAAGATATGAATCTGATGGGTGGCCTATTCAGTGGACAAGGAGTTGGTTGGATGGTTACATCCAGACAGTACTGGACAATGGCTCCATGTCAAGTGACAAGTGGTGTCCCTCAGGGGTCCATATTGGGTCCAGTGCTGTTTAACATCTTCATTAATGACATGAACAATGGAATTGAGTGCATTCTCAGCATCTCTGCAGATGACACATTACTAAGTAGAGCGGTTGAGACATCTGAGGGATGAGATGCCAATTACAGGGACATAGACAACATCAAGAAGTGGGCTCATATGAATCTCATGAAATCCAACCACACCAAGTGCAAGGTCCTGCACCTCGGTCAGAGCAAACCCCCGTTATCAGTACAGACTGGGGTATGAAGGGACTGAGAGCAGCCCTGTGGAGAAGAACTTGGGGGTACTGGTGGATGAAAAGATGGACATGAGCCAACAATGTGCACTAGCAGCCCAGAAAGTCAACTGCATCCTGGGCTGCATCAGAAGTGTGGCCAACAGGTCAAGCGAGGTGATTCTGCCCCTCTACTTACTCCGCTCTCATGAGCCCTCACCTGGAGTACTCTGTCCACCTCTGGAGTCCAGAGGAGGAAGATCAGAGGGCTGGAACAACTCTCCTATGAAGAAAGGCTGAGTATGTTGGGGTTGTTCAGCCTGCAGAAGAGAAGGCTCCATGGAGACCTTATTGCAGTTTTTCAACACCTAAAGAAGGCTTAAAAGACAGATGGAGACAGATTTTTCTAGT
>NW_008623713.1:44386-48320 GCF_000691845.1 Merops nubicus
GTGTAGATTTAGACAAGATATAGGGAAGAAATTTTTTACAATGAGGGTGGTGAAACAGTGGAATAGGTTGCCCAAAGAGGTAGCAGATGGACCATCCCTGGTAACAGTCAAAGTAAGGATGGACACGGGCTCTGAGCAACCTAGTCAAAGATGTCCCTGCTCACTGCAGGAGGACCAGACTAGATCACCTTAAATTCCCATTCCAACACAAACCGTTCTATGATTCTAAAATCCTAATATCCCTAAGATAAACAATCTGACTGGACAGCCACCCTGTAGCACTACTCCACCCCTTTAACACCTTTTGGGTAATAAAGGCAGTCTCTAAAAATGTCATACATATAGAAGATGGCAATACCTGGTCTAGTTACTTGTTAAAGGTAGTTTGGTACAAAGACCATTTTATAACAGCATTCTCCAGCAAAACTAGAGGAAATTATATGAATACACTAAATTAGTTTTCTGTCAGGTGTTCATTCACAGGGAGACCTATTTTCAATTTTTAACATGTTAGAATATGAAAGAAACATTACTTTCTAATAAAATTTTATTTAAAAAGATGCCCTAAATATATGATAAATTTGCACTGATACTTTACCAGCATGTTTAGTTTTATATTGAAGGTCCAGGGAAATACAAAGAATAAACAGCTGCACACAGAGAAGGTTGAAGATGGTTATTTGTAATTTGCTGCCAAATACCTGGATAAAAGATGTTACCAAACAGGAATTATTTCTTAACCTGGCATCAGACGTTATTTTAACAAGGTAAAAACAGTTTTACATAGAAAAGTGATCATTAAATAATCACTGTCATTTTATGACAACAGACACACCTAAAGTTATCCAGAATTGCACCTTTGAAAACATATATAAAAAGAATCTACATTTCTATATTTTTTTTTTTTCTGTTAGAGTAAAGCCTAAAAAAATGGCTAACAATATAGGAAAAAAGAGGATTTTGATAGCTCTTTCTGTTCTCTAAGAAAGCCAGATATCTAAAGATGTATTTTTTTCATCCTCTTGAGTTATCCCAAAATAGAAAGAACAGCTACTAAAAATTAAGCGCTACAAAAAAAGCAACAGGGCCATGCAATTTGCATCCAAGTGCTTTTGGAAGCACACTTAAGAGATTTCTGAGCCATGGGGAACACTGGTTGTGAATAACACACGTGGGAAATTCTAGAGAAGTAGGGGGATAAAGAAGTGGGGAAAACCATAATTTTGTACCACTAATTATTAAGAGATAATGTAACTTAGATAATTATAAGCCTGACAGTGACAAACGTTATTCAGCAAGTTACTTTATTTCTACTGCTTCTGGACATAAATAAAAGAGATACTGTCAAATTATCTTGGGTGACTGAAGCAAGGAGTGAAATTCTGACCTAAGTTTACACATGACAAAGACTGGGGTGAGAAGTGGAACAGCAAACTGCTACAGAAGGAAGGT
The DNA here is from genome assembly GCF_000691845.1 of Merops nubicus. Taxonomy (NCBI): domain Eukaryota; kingdom Metazoa; phylum Chordata; class Aves; order Coraciiformes; family Meropidae; genus Merops; species Merops nubicus. The sequence continues at coordinate 45,839 of NW_008623713.1, forward strand.
TAATGCTCAAGCTACTTAATTCATCAAAGGAAGTTCAAGGGTAATTCAGTCACAATTTACAAAGGAAGATGAATGTGCTAACAGAAGGCTAGCAGACAAGTGAAAAAGGGTCTAATGGCTCTAAGATAAGCCACCACGCAGAGCACAAAGATGCAGTATTTTTATTTATTTATTTAATAAGAGAGGCACTTACCAAAGAAATTGTAGCTGGGTATCTGACAGCATAAATCTCTACATTAAAATGGGACCTTTTTCCACCAAAAGATAAGAGTGAGATAGAAGAATTAAAGAGAGTCTTGTGTACTCTCTGGGTAAAAGACTGGATTAAATTATTACAGCAGTCTTTTTTGCCTTATCCTCTTGAAGTCAAGGCTTTTTGGATGTTTTCCATTTTCATTAAACAGCTTCTTCTCATTAGAAGCAGATACATCCTTTTAAGGACTCAAGTTGGGTTTTCTTTACTCCTGCTGATTCAAATTCTGTTTAGAATCTTAATAAATCTTTTCTGCAAAAAATAATCAATGCAAGTGGTTATGATGATAATTTTCAAGAAACACATTTGTGATAAAACATCTAAAATAGTTTTATTAGGAAACTCTACTACATTCTCTTAAAGTCAAGAGTCTAAGAAACAGAAATCAGTCTGTATAGACTTTTTACAGAACACACGCACGGAAATTCATTAAAGTTACAGCTGCTGAATAAAACAGAGTAGTGATTTTTCTCAAAACCAATTTGTTTTATTCACATAGCTTTCCCTTAATTATGTGCAAAGGATTCTGATCAAAAAGGGAATATTTCAGTCTGTACATATTCTTGTATGAACCTCAAAAATTCATTCCTCAAAACATAATTCCTAAAATTGACTACAATACTTATTACTATGTTTAGTTAGTTTTACTGGATTCAGACTCAGTGAACAGTTAAGACTATTAATTACAGAAATTATGACACATTCTCAGTAAGCCTGCCTTCTCGTAAAATACAGACATGTCTTCAAAAGTAGGTAATAGTTTCTGCTGCCTCTATGACCATAAACTGCATGTACAGTACTGTAGGTTGAGATGATCTAACACTACTTACACTTTTGTCATTCAGTACAAAATTTATTAAATCAGCTCAAAGAGGCAGAAACCAATACATATCACCATTGTCTGCACATCTATGCTAAAAAGACAGTTAATACACATCTTTGCAAGTAAAACGCTTCACTACTTAAGCGAAGTTTGTGTAATCTTAACCAGGACAGTTATGATTAAGTATATGTAGTCTTAACTGGAACACTATGCAACTAGACAGTTGTCATTTACATACAAAGTAAATTTGAAACTGTGAAGTTTAACACGTAACAGTGAAATATTGATTCTGAAAGATATTACTAATAGTATTAGCATTTCTTAGCTACCCAGATAAAGTTTTAAATTGTTCACATGGAAAACAAAACACCATGTCATATAATCACATTCATCCTTTAAAAAAAAAAAATGCACAAAGAAATCCCAAACTTAAACAGAGTAATCTGGATTTGTTTGTGAGAAAACTAATAAATTTCTAAGAGTAAAAACGCACATTTTACAAAGCATCTGCTTGGAAAAGCTACGGTCAACGTACTATATTCTGGTCTTCAGCTCCAGAAAATGCTCATGATTTTTTTCTTTTCTTTTAAATATAAATAAAGTTGACTATTAAGCTAGAAGAATAAATGCTTTCAACTGAATTCTGAATTGAATTACTAGAAACACTGAAGAAAGATTTCTGAAGAATAATTTAATCTGAAATAGCATTCTTGAAATCATATCTGTCAGATACACACAATATCCACCAGAGGTATGTAGGCAGCAATGCAGCTAACCATCTATAATTAATATAAATGTATTGTGAGAAACGTTGCATACAACCCCTCAAAATAAAAGAAGCAGACTAAATGCAACCGCCATCATTAACTACTCATGTTCCTCTTAAACTGTTTCCCCTTTACCACTTTCAAAGAAGACAGATTTAAACTTGAATATAAAAATTCTTCAAAATTTCTTCAAATATTCTATGCTCAGATTCAGAAGATATGAGAAAATATAAAACTAGGAAGGTAGATTATCTAGACACAAATGTTTTCACATAAATGAAACACTTTTACTAAAAAATAAAATCAAAGTATTACTGTACTTAAGGACAGACATCATTAACTTAAAAATTTCAAAGTTATTTTAAAAAGTTAATGGATTACAAATTAAATCACCACTTGTGATCACCAGTCACAAAAATCCTTTAATCTGAGTAAATATTCTGCAGTGGAATTGAATTCTAATAACAAACTGCCAGCAGCAATCACCACCCCAAATAACGTAAACTGCTGTGAGGAAGAGCTAGCAAAGAAAATGGAAAAGTAAGAATTTACAAAGAAAATGGGAATGTAAGTGATCTTCAGTAAGCCCAACTATTAAAGAAGGTGACAGTCGAATGACAGCAGAGTAGAAGCCAAACA
>NW_008623713.1:48351-58390 GCF_000691845.1 Merops nubicus
GACTAAAAATCTGGTTAATTAAAAATCAGCTAGAGGCAAAGTATCAGAAAATATATATTGCTGTACATAAACAGCAGTAAAGGAAATGTCCTCTTGGAAAAGGTTCTGTACAGTGGCTTGCTTTGGAAAGCTTGATTCTATCCATAGGGAAGAAGAACATAAGATAGAGAAAGAGTGCTTTCGGAAGAAAAGAACCAACCCAAACCAGCAAAGATAAAAGATGAAAAAGTTCATTGCCCTCCACTGTGCAGCTCTCAGAGAAGGCGAATTGAGCTCCCCTGTTGACCAAAGTGCAAGAAAAAAATGCTCTATACCACTGTTGCTTTAAAAAGGAATTTAAATCAAGCTCATCACTAAGATAACACTTTAAATGTTGGTAACGCTTTGATTAGAAATTGAGTATTTCAGGCTGAAGAGAAAACGGGCTTAGAGTCCTCCTAAAAAACATGATGGAAAATCTACTGACTTGACAGAAAGATGATTGGTGGAACTGCAGACAACTCAGTTTAGACCTGTACTCAAAAAATTAGCAGCATGTTAAGTTTCACAGAACAGGATGAGGAATAAGATAAAAAAACATATTACATACAAAACAGCATAGTAGCTACAATTTTAGAGGTAGAATAAATGTAATAACCAATTTAGTAGCAGTTCTCTCTACCATCTGAAAGGTTTCCAAATCAAATCTGCTCAGCTTACGAAGTTTGTAACTTATTTGGTTACTACCAAGCCACCAACTACTACTATTGCCTAGGATAAAAAACTTTTTAGACACAAACTGAATTTCATTTTTTTTTCATGAAACTCTTTTAACTATAAAGATTCCACAACCAGAATCTAATAACCAACATCACTTGTTAATAATACTGTGATCTATTTGGCTCTCTAGTAAGGGATGCAAAATAATAATAACACTGTATTATAACACAAATTGACTGTCTAGAGACAAACAGCAGCTGTGATGAATAAAAAAAATATTTGAACATACCATAGTCATCCTTCTCTACAGTACCACTTTGAGATGTACTGCTCATATTTTAAAAAAATGTATTCTATAATAGAAAAAAAACCCTGAAAATGTCTCGTCCTATGCTACTCAACTTTGCTGAAACAAAGAAAGGAAATGGAGCATGAACACTGAGTAATTAAAAAGTACATGGCTATGTACACCACTGTTAAATCCGTCTGGTTATGTTACCAAAAAAACCCATAAATCATAAATCAAATGTGCAGCTAAACAACAGAGAACACTCCACCCCTTTGAAATGGTATCTTGCCCACAATATAGTGCTAACAATTCACTGTATAATACAAATTAAACATTTAAACATTCTCACCTTCCATCATGCTAGCTGCATTTTCACGGGTCATCTACCCATCCTTTTTTCCAGGTGACTAGACAAACCCACACAAAAACTTCACTGAAAAACACACTGACTCTTGCCAAGTAGCAGCAGGATGAAATATACCACAGTAACAATCCCATCTTTGTCCCAGGCTAACACTATACCTATTAGCATGCTTTGATGCTCAGCCAAGAAAAATCTCAGTGCTGGGATTCTGGGTTTTGTGCCCAAACAATCTGCATTTCTGTTTAATACAGTATAGTCTGCTTTTAAGTTACTGCCAATCACTAACTCTAGAAAGGGTACGTCTGGGATTATTTTTTCTTTACAATGAATGTTATTAAGGTAAAGAATACAGAAGAATCTACATTATTTTGAAAAGTATAAATGGATCATGCAATCCTTAGCATTAAGTAAATGGTCTTATTCAGAAAAATTAAGTATTTCTAAATACAGGAATATAGGAAATCTTTCTTTCCTCTATGTCACTTATACATGCCTGAAATACTAAATTTCTTGAATAAAGTATATAAATGCAAATGAAAAGGAACACACTACCTGCTTAAACTTACAGCTACCTTAAGGATTCATTTTTACCAAACAAAAACATTTTTTTTTAATTTTCTGATACAATTAAAAAGAGTACCTCATCAGTTGAAAAGTAACTGATCAACAGTTTTAAAGAAGAGCAGATAAAATTTGAAACATTACACTTTCCAAATCAAAATATTAGTGCTTTCTGTGAAGAGAATTAGTCAGACTGGAGTTAGTGATCCCTCATGCACTAAGAAAAACAAGTTTGTAAAGCAGAATAAAATAATAATTTAAATATACTTTAAAAGCTTAGTACTATGGTTTTGCTTGTAAAGCTGAGGAAAATTCTAGTAACCAAATGATTTGATAAAACATAAGGATTAAGGCAAAAGTGAGTATTGTTCAATGTTCTTGTCCTAGCAAGACAACATCCCCATTTCTCCCTAAGATTGATGTCTATATCTTTTATGAGAGTGCTGCGGGCAGAAGGTCATACACACTTTCCACAGCACTAAAACTTTGATACCTTACTTCTGGCCCTGGCTCTGTAGCTGACTATTTTAAAATGTGATTTACTGAGACTGTGTAACAGATCTACTTTACAAGGTACTACACAAGCACCTGTTACACTCTAAACAAGGAAAAAATGGCAAGAAAAAGTGGCCAACAGGACAGGAAAGGAAGGCAATATCTTGTGAGACAGCATTATGGGAGGAAAAAAAAGTTGTTATTCAGTCCCAAGGGTAAGGACTTTTTTCTGTCACTTCATCCAAAATATTCCTTCCTCTTCCTTTGTATCATACAATGATAGTCAAATTCCTGTCCAAAGCAATTTTGGTGGTTCTCAGGCTTATTTCTATGAACTTTTACTTACATTAACAGTTTCACTGAAATCATTAAGTCATGTAAACCTTTGCAGAAATGAGCAATTTCCATATGACTCGATAAATACCAATTTATAATTTAGCACCTTGGTTTCTAGTCTATATTGAATTTATATGCCATGATAAGTCACTAAAAGCACACAAATCACATAAAAACTAATGTGGAAGCCTACCAAAATATAAACCTGGCAGGTAGGTAGATATGAGTATAAGGTATTATATGGCCTGTGGGTAAGTCTGTGAATGGTATCATTACAAAGTTAGGATATCAATACCAAAACAAAAAATTCAGAAACCATTTCCCTTCTTTCAGACACTTGTGAAACATATAGGAGTATATCTACTTCTTTTTCCCAAAATGAATTTTTGCGGGAAACATTTGACATTCTATTTCTAGGGATCTAATTTATAGACACCTTCACAAGCAGACAGAAAAAAAAAAAAAAAACCCAAAAAAACCCCCAAAAAACCCTTCTGAAGACTGCATATCACAGACAAGGAAAACTGTCTAATTCAGTTAGTGTTCATGATCTACTGGCAAATGACTAATTCAGTGAAATTCTGTTTGAACACAGGTTGATAAAGACAAAAAATCAGGAAGACTGAAATAGTGCTATACTGGTCTTCATATACATCATATGCCTATTACTTTCCATAAGAGAGGTATTGCTGCTCTAAATGACATTTCAAGCCAGGAGTGAAAGAGCAGAAATAGAAATCCAAATCTGTTAACTACTGAAGAACAACCAGTAGAACACTTAGAATGGTCCACAGTAAGTTTAGTACAACTGAAGCCACTAAAGGTCAGGATTTAAGAAAAACATTTTGATACTTTGCACTGGAAGACTTGCTGCTCACATGCTCCTTTGTAATTCAGCATTATATGAGCTCTTGCACTTTTCCAGAAATATTGGTTAGAATTTTATGGATTATGAAACAGGTGCAGCACCCTACTTGAGAAAAGCTGCAGGGCAATTCTGAAGAGCAAATAACTTCCTTCCTAAGTTTATAGGCTCTGTTTTCCACACAATTTCAGACCTTTCTGTGACCATATTATGGCACAAAAGACATGAAAGATGGTGAGATTACAGAAGATAAAGCACAATTTCTTTCACTTCTAATTGCAAGAAATTCAGTATATAGGATTCTTCAGTAACACTTAGTCTCTTGCAAGCCACAGGAGATATAAGGTCAAGAACGTATGGGTAGCCTCTCAGCACTTAGCTTCAGAGAGCTGGGGTCCTTCAGCCTGCAGAAAAGAAGGCTTCAAGGGGATCTTACTGCAGGTTCTCAGTATCTGAATGGGAACTACAAGAAGCTGGGCAGGAACTTTTTATAAGGGCTTGTTGCGATAGGATGAGGGATAATAGCTTCAAACTGTAAGAGAGTAGACTCAGACTGGAAATTAGGATGAGGTTCTTCACTCTGAGGGTGGTGAGACACTGGAGCAGGTTGCCCAGGGAAGCTCTGGATGCTCCATCACTGGAGGTCTTCAAGATCAGGTTGCATGGGGCTTTGAGCAACCTGGTCTAGGGGGAGGTGTCCCTGTCCATGGCAAGGGGGTTGGAACTAGATGATCTTTCAGGTTGCTTCCAACCCAAAGCATTCTATGATCCTATAAGAAAACATTTTATATACTAATACATAAATATATTGGGCTTTTTATATACTAGACTGTATTTTGATGTACAATGCACAGTACATCCCTCTAACAGAGGGAGCTCTAGGGAAGCTCACAGTCAGCTCTAGCTAAGTAGCCAGGAAAATTTCTGAAATGTTATGTGGATCACACTATACCTAAAAATCAGAACTCAGAGGCTAGGGTGAGGAATGCTGTGGAAGTTTTAGGTTCAATGAAGTTTTGCAAAGCACAGCATGGAGTACCTTAATACAAGGAAGTATTGAAGACTACATGAGAAGTATTCATATGGAAATTTGGTTTATAAAATACTTTCTCTTCTTGCCCCAAGACAAGATTACAGCTAGTTACTATTCTATTTGAAATACAGGCTACAGAGCACAATGAAGTCAAACAAAAAGTACTGTAATTCTACAACTTCTGTTTGGAAAGTCCAATTTCATGTTACCAGTCACTCAGTACTTGTCCTATTTCAGTATGTGATGGAATAGCTACTTTTGTATAAAACAGAAAATTCTCAATTTAGTATATTAAATTGCTTAAAATACTTTTAGACACTTATTTTAGGGTGGAGTACAAAATGGCTCACTTCAAGGAAGTTAAAATGAAGCAACACAAGGTGGTTTGCCAGTTTACATCGATGGTTCCTAGTTTTAAAGGAATACCCATACAAATGGAGCATAGTAATCACATGGTGAACTTGTCTTTTTTTGAAGTACAGAACAAATTATTTTAAGTAAAATGCAAACATTTACAATAAAGCTTCTGATGTCAGATTAAACAAGCATGACTCTTAACATTTACAAATACGCAAGAATTCAGAAGTTCTAAGAAAATTAAACTCAAAATGTAGGCAGCACAGTAACAAGATCTAAAGGTACCATAATATTAAGAAGTAATCCAAGAGCAAGAGAGAGTACAAATGTCAAGGTAATCTCATGCAATAATCTTCTGTAGTAATATATACATATCTACTTATAGATTTTAAACTCTGCTTGGTTCCACTAGACAGTTTTGGATTTTTTTCTTTTGACACCCAACAGATATTTTCCATTATTCTAAAACCTGACACTTTATGGACTTCAACAAAGACTTCTGGGTCCAAAGTTAAGAGGTCATGATAAAAGGGCAATGGGTTTGCTTGTATTATAATGATCTGCAGTTGAAGCTATTAGTTTTATTACATATCCAAAAATGAAAACTAAACAGTTTACATGTGCTCATTTCAACAGTTAAATGAATTTTACACCTATTTGATGGGCAATGTCTCTTTTTACTGGTACTGTACCACACACACACAAAAAAAGTACTACAAACTAGAACATAGTAATCCAATAAAACTCTCCCCCAGTAAAAGCATACTAGTCAAAATCAGAAAGGTTTCAGAGTAGGACATAGATTATCACATAATGCTATCTGAGAGTTTCTCAGTAGAATTCAGCATGAGTTACTGACTGGCTGCTAACTTGGTTCATTTTAGAGTCAACCCAAATAACCCCTCTTATTACATGAAGTTAAGAAAACATGCTTCCCAGTATTTTCAAGTAAGGAAGTCCTTAGAAAAAAACAACTCAGCAACACAAAACAGGCCAAAAGAACATCTTCATTATGTAAGAATTAAGTTACAGTTATTGCTTAAAAATAATTGCCAATGAGACATTACCCCCTGACTGGAAACGTATCTACGCACTTCAGGGAACTTGGTACTAAATCCACTACTAGTGAATCATACAAACAGTCACAGTAGCAAATCCTCCGATCAGGGTTGCTGGGCAACCCGGACTTGCTAAATGCACCAAAAGCTGAAGACAACTAACTGCCAAAACGTAGAAAGTATGAAACAGAACAAGTGTACAAAATGGGAAACTAGATCTTGCAGAGAGATGACAAAGTAATCTGGAAAGCCCTAGCATAAGCAACCTCTGTGCTATATTGGTAAGAAGGGCTAATGTGGGCACTGTATGAACAAGCAGAGGGGTGGGAGTAAGAAAAAAAGTTGTTGCTCTCTGTATAAAGCACTAGTAAAGGCAGTAAGAAATTAATGATCACAGCTATTTAAAGAATGTTGAAATATTGGAAAAGGAACAAAAAAAATCCATAAAGTGATTCAAGTACTGGAAAAAATGTCTTGCTGTGAAAGACTGAAAGAACTCCATGGGTACAGCTTATCAAAAAAACCCATAAAGAACTCAATTAGAATTTAAGTCATTGAAGTAAGAGAAAATAGAGCATACTGGAGTGAACTCCAGAAAAAGGCACAGCAAAATTCTGTTGGCTACAAGTGGAATGCAGAGAAATTAAAATGTAAAACTGGATGAGGTACTGTTAGGGGTAAGGTATCTAAATATTGGAATAGAGTTACTCTCACTGACTAAATACAGACCAAACTACACTCTCTTGATACCTACAAATTACATTTGAATGCCTTTTCCTGTTCAGCTGCAGCCAGACAGTTAGCTTGATACAGGGATATCTGGCAGTAAATTATGGCACAAGATATGCAGCTTATATAATGGTCTCCTCTGGCTTAAAACACTATTAACAGAATACCTGAATTTGCTATATGAAAACTGCAGTGGTTCTTAGGTATAGTGAAGTTCAAAGTCAGTTGCAAAGAGTTTGTCCTCCAGGAACTCAAAAGACAGTTTTTTTAATGTATAATGGGTAGTTCCTGGTGCTAAACTGAAAAGCAAGGTGACAAGCTGTATTGCTTGACAAGGCCCGATAGTAACAGTTATACCCGGTTTAAGAAAGTGCTAGTAGGATTAGAAATACACTTAATAAGTTGGAAACAGTAGAAATTACACCTTAAAAAATGTTACAGACTTTGTTTTGAGGATGAAGCAAGTAATTTCCTATATATACACATAGTAGATGTCTAAAGCTTCACGAGATACCTATTTTACCCATGACAAGCAACAGACATCTAAGACAAACCAGGAATGCAAAGGAGAAGTGATACAGCTACTATTAACTAAAATAGTAATTAATAGCAACTACTACTATTACTATTCATCTCCTTACTATAGTGATAACTTATAAAAGAAATGTAATTCCTTAGTTCAACTGCAATTCATAGGATTATTAGGTGAAAAATACAGAACAGGAAATACAGAGTTAAATTCATGTGATGCTAACTCCTCAAAAGGGAAAGTCAGCTTTTCTTTCTCACTAGTTTAGCTATTCTAGACATCCATCTAATAGTGCTATTTAAGAGGACTTCCACTATAAGGACACAACCGATTTTTTTGACTCTACGGTGAAAAACTGTACAGCCAACTGTACTATTTTCACACTGCATGTCTTGCAAACAAGTAGTAAAAATTTTTAAAAGCTGGTAAGCAGAAACGTGTAGCACCCGAGCTCCACCTACAGGATGAGAACAAATGTAAAACCAGTACTAATCGCCAAACTAGAAGAGGACAGTTTACTCTCAAGCCTTCAGGTGATGATTTCAAGCCACTGCCATTTTACCACGTAACGCTGATAAATTTGACTTCTATTGCAATGATGGCAAGCACTTCTACCTGTGTACGTTCCTTCATGTAAACAGCTGCTATATAAAGCTTAAGCCTAAACTTCAAATTATAATAAAAAACAGACCTGTGGAATTTCGCTAACAATTTGCCAGAATGAGTGGAAGATTCTTTCCCCAAGGTTTTCCCATGTAATACATAGGAAATACATGTAATAAATTGGAGAGTGTCTCAAATAATTTTTTTAAACTTAAACAAAAAGTTAAAATGCATACTGAAATGACCAAAATTAACACTCTAGTATGATTTCATTTAGAATTCATGTTGGATCTCAGTACCATGAACTGGAGGTGTCTACTGTTTCCATATTGTTTCTCTGAAACAGATGTGCAAACTCCTGACTTCACAAATGGATTTGTATTAAAAGACACAAGACTGATATAAATAAGTACAGATTTGTAGAAAAAGTCATGCATGTCAGAAGAGAGTACTATGAAATATTTTTAGAGGTTCAATTACTTTATTAGCACATTTAAATATCTGACAAGATGAACAATTCTGATAGACAGAAGTTTCTTGGGCTTCTGACATGTTAATAAACATTACCCTTCTGTGTATGGTGGATCTGACTTTTTGCTTGATATTTGCACCTCCCACATCTCTTGTGGTTTTTTGATATTAAATGCTCTTGCTTATTTGTCTCTGTTATTAAGTATATTGAGTTGTTATTAAGTATATAATTAATATATATATATTAAGTCTTAGTTTCAGCAAACAGAAAATTACAAGGAACTTTAGAAATAACATCACTTAGCCCTGAAAAAGAACTGACTGGAGCCTACTTCTATTTGCTCAATTCACAAAGGCTTCTGTACTGCACCTGGTGTGCTTCTCAGATTCAACTCAATGCTGGAGAAGATGTAGAAAAGGACACTGAATTTTCTGTTTAAATTTCATAAATATTTTATTTTATGGATCTATTCAAACTTACTGAAGTTGTCAATGAAAATTATTTTTCTTAGCAATATTCTTGCTGGGCTTTTCACTCCTCCAAAAAAAGGTAGACAAACTGCAACACTTAGAGTAGGTATATATTCTTGATTTTATAGAGCTCAAAGACTGTGATGGTAAGGTTGAGTTCCAATGGGTAAGGATGAAGGGGAAGGCCAATAAGGCAGTTATCCTGCTGGGAGTCTGTCACAGACCACCCAACCAAGATGAAAAGGCAGATGAAGCATACTACAAGCAGCTGGAAGAAGTCTCAAAATTCCCAGCCCTTGTTCTTGTAAGGGATTTCAACTTACTAGATGTCTGCTGGAAACACAACACAGCAGAGAGGAAACAATCTAGGAGGTTCCTGGAGTGTGTGGAAGATAACTTCCTGATACAGCTTGTAAGTAAGCCCACCAAGGAAAATGCCTCACTAGACCTGCTGTCTGCAGACATTGAAGGAGTGGTGGGTGATGTGGTCAGAGGCTGTCTTGGAAATGATGAGTTTTCGATTCTTGGTGAAGTATGGATGGAAGACAGCAAACTCACTACCATGGACTTCTGGAGGGCAGTCTGTGGCCTATCCAGGCCACATGTCAATAGAATGGCTTGGGAGACAGTCCTGAAGGGCAAAGAGTTCCAGTAAGGCTGGACACTCTTCAAGAAGGAAGTATCAGAGGCACAGGAACAGGCTGTCCCCATGTGTTGTAAGACTAACTGGTGGGAAAGATGACCAGTCTGGTTCAACAGGGGGCTTTTGTTGGGACTCAAGAAAAAAAACGAGAATTTACTTCCTTTGGAAGAAGGGGCAAGCAACTCAAAAAGAGTACAAAGATCTAGTTAGGTCATGCACAGAGAACATCAGAAAGGAAAAAGTCCAGCTAGAGCTCAATCTGGCCACTGCTGTAAGATAACAAAAAAGTTTTTTACAAATACATAAACAACAAAAAGAGAGGTGGGGAGAATCTCCACCCTTTAGTGGTTGCTGAGGCTAAGGCAGGGGAGGGGAACACTGCCACCAAGGACGAGGAAAAGGTTAAGGTACTTAAATGCCTTCTTTGCTTCAGTTTTCAGTAGTCAGACCAGTTATCCGCATGGTGTTCTGCCCCCTGAGTTGGAAGACAGGGATGGAGAGCTGAATAAACCCCCATAATCCAGCAGGCAGCAGTT
>NW_008623714.1:0-61211 GCF_000691845.1 Merops nubicus
TATGATTCTATGATTCTAGGTTTTGTTACATGTTACTCTCTTCACTTCTTCTTCCCCTGCCCCTTTCTCCTACATTCCCCCTCCCCTTTTTCATTTTCTCCAATTTCTTCTTTTTCTCTCTGTTACTTCCATGTCACTGCTTACTCCACCTTTTGCCTATGATACTTTTTTCTCCCCCTGTCCCCTTTTTTTTTTCAGGATAAATCCTCCTCTTAGTCCCTTCCCTCTACCATCTGCACTTGGCTTGCATTTTTCTTCCTCTAAACATTATTTTTCCTGATTTTTCGTAACTTCTCATAACCTTTTGGAGGCTTTTTTTGTGGAAACAGAGGACATGCATCAACCCACAATCCTCCTAAGCCACAAAGCAAAACGGTCGTGTCTGTTGAGCACAGGTTACAGCAGCAAAGTCAGTGATGTATAGACAGGTACCTTTACAGCATTTTGTCCTAGATATCAGGAGTTACCTTTGGTGGGCAGGGCTTTGTCTACCTTCTTCTCTCTATTATTGTGGAATTTTGCTTTCTTTCAATCCCTTCTCGCTGGGAGCAATGAGTTGTTCATATATGGTGTGATGTGCTGCCATTAGTATTATTTTACGTGCCTTTACAGATCAAAACATGTAAATGTCTCTGGGTCTCTTGGGAAGCTTTAATCTTTTAAAGTAGGTTTTATTGAAGAGTTGTTGTTTTTTGACATTCATGATAAGTTTGATAATTACATTAATAATTATTCTTTCATGTTTGCTATTTACAGTCAACAAAGCAACTGATTCTGAAAATCAAGGAGAAATCAAAGTATTAGTAGAGTCAAAGTTCTATCAGCAATTGTAAGCAAATACAGTTCATATTGGAAAGAAGTGGTTGAGTTTTAGGAGAAGGATGGTCCTGGACACCTCTCTGCTGTTTCACTACTGCACTGTCACAGTTAGATGAGGTGTGTTCAGCTATGGGAGATGAGACGCCTGTGACTGGAGTGGGGTCAGACTCCCTGTTATCCTCAGTAACTGTGTCATCTGTTCTTTCATAAACTAATCAATTTCTGCCCTAAATCCCTGGAGCAACCATTTAAATAACTGGGAGCTTAGTATGGCTGTGTTCTCAATTTACAAAATTTATCACTTCACCTCTGGGTTTATAGTGTGGAAGTGCTGAATCCGAACTCCGGAAAGGAAATTTAACAGTTGGAGTTCCTAATAAATCCTCAGCTCGCCCACCTGTGTAATTTGTATTAACATGTTGATTAAAGGGTTGCTTACAGATTTTTTTCAGAAATGCTTCAGAACATTGAAATAAGAGGAAAGCAGACAATAACAACAATCTGCAAATGTATCTATTAAAGGCGCAGACAACTTTTAAAGGAACCAAAGGTATTTCCTACTACCATCATCATTAACCAAGTGCTTTTCACTTCCCAAATCATTTTGCATCCCAGTCTTACAAGCTGGGAAATATTAGAAATATTGGATACTATCCTTGTTCTCTTCCTTTCAAGGAATTATGTTGTGGAATTTGTGCTCTTCTCATAACAGGTCTGCTCTGTTGCTTTTCAGTTTTTTAGTATTCTAAAAATTTAGTTCCCGAGAAAGTTTAGTTCTACTATAATTAACTTGTCTAACAGTTTACCTGTGACAGGCAAGCATTGGATGGATAGTAAAAGCTGCTTCTTGAATGAGATTATATCTATTACATGACAAAGATTTTTCTTGAAAAAAGAAAGAAAGAGAAAAATGTGGATTGTTTAATAGTACTGTTGGTTTTTTTGTTTGTTTTGTTTATTTAAATTCAGGTATAGTGCAAGGGCTTACTGCCTGTGTCCTGGGATGGATGCACTCTCACTGCTGTTAGTATATAATATTGTTTAGAAATTGAGAGCTTTAGTCTCTTTTATGTCATTGGTCCTCTTAGTTCATCTTCAAAAGCCACAGTTTTTAACTGATTGTTTGTTTTTCCTCCTAAAGCTCATGACTCATTGGAAAAATCCCTATTTTTTTTTGAAATCAGACAGGATTACTTTTATACACTGCTGTTTGACCACAAAGTTAATACCCAAACATTCATTTCAAGTTCTTTCATCCTTTATTTAAGGCAGGGAAGTGAAAATGGCACATCACCTTGCTCTGTGCTGGAAAGCAGGAGCTATTGGAAGAGCTGCAGTTCCTCAGAACTTTAGGAGAAAGACTGAAATGTTCCAACATTTCCAATGGAAATGGGGAATGTGTGCTACATTTGACTGACAAAACTACTTACTTTTAGCATCAATAATCATCTGGAGCCAAGCTGAGTCATAGGTCAAGTCTTTAGCCCCCTGAGACGGTGCCTGTTTGTCCCATTAGCTTCAGTGTCGCTCCGTACAAAGAAAACGAATGTGACGGTGTCTTGCTTGATGCAGTTCAGGGAGATAATCTCCTAGAGACTTCCATTGGGAAACTCAAAATGTATGTAGGCATGTGAATATTCTTTATATGCTTTATAGTCCATCCTTTTAATGTGTTATTAAACATGTTTCCTTCTTCACTACAACTACCTTGATTATTTTCCGTTTTGTCATAAAATATTTGCTTAGTAACAGGCGTAGGAAATTGGCAGTCATCTCTGCATTGCTGCCTTTGATTGCTGGGAGCTTTGAACCCATACAGAACATTTCACAAATCAGAGGGGAAAAGTAAGCCTGGCAGTTGATTTCCAGCTTTTAAACAACATACAAAGCAAAATATTTATTTACAGTGATCACAGTTCTATTGTTCTCCAGACTGTAGGAAACAATAGTGCCTAATCAGATACTTCTGCAATTCAGAACCTAAAATTATCTTGAATTCTACAAGATTGGCTTTAACCTTTAACGTACACATTTTTTCTTTTCCTTCTGTTTTCCTCAGATTTTTATGGCAGGAAAAATGAAGGCACTTTTAAATTTTTCTGGCTTCAGCATGGAAGGTTTTATTGCCAGTCTGTCTGGCTCAAATTGATGTGAATCTATGTCAAACCTATGCTAGATATTAATGATATTTATTAAAAAGTTCATTTTTCACATGATGTAACTTTATTCTTGAGCCATCTGCTGTGCTACTCTGAATTCAGCAGCTCAAGGAGGTTTACTGAAGTGGCTCCTGTAGCAGTGTGATTGGGGACAGCACGTTGGGGTAGTGTAAGATGGAGCTGGACTGCATCTCTTAGCTCTGCAGCACCCTCAGTGGTTTTGAGTAAAGACTATTTATTCATGAATCAACTTTAGATACACATTATAGAGTATTTAAATCTGTAAGTAGATTTAATACTAAGTATTTAGATCTTTTGATCTAAAAGTCACTTGGCTTGAGGGGACAGGAATTGAATCTAGGGAAGAAGTAAATTCTGTGATTTACTCAGAGGATGTTGAGTCTCATCATTCCTAACCATGAGGAAATAGATGTGACATGCGTGTTGTATTTCAGTCCGTTTCTGGTTCTTACAGGGGACAGGAACCTACTCCTGCTGTCAGTTATTTCATCAGGTCAATGAACATAGATGGAGTGTGGCAAATGAAAGGGTTTTGAACTTGTAGCTGTTTTGGTGCTATGAATGAGGTGAAAGTTGATTTGAAAACTAGGAAATAAGAACATTACGAAATCATTCAGTGAAAAATTAGGTAGTACCAGAAATACAGTTTTCAACTATCAGTCCAATTTTTTTTATATTTGTACATTTTTTATCTGCCTAGGAAGGCATAAGTATGAATCAGGCTCATGGTGTGAGGCTCCAAGTGCAACACTACTGAGGACAGAGGGGTATCAGGGAGCTCTAAATGCCTGCTCTACATGGCAGGGGAATGGATGTATAGGTACATCCATATTATTAGTGTCTGAATTGCTAAGAAGCTTCACCAATGTGTAGTGTAGGAAACTGTTAAGATTAATATCCAAGTCTTCATCTGAAGTATGAGAAAAATCTTTGAAAAGTATACAGAAAGGCAGGATGCTTCTTTGCAGTAACCAAGGAGATCAAAATGCCAAAAAGCTCCTGGTTTAGTGAGCACTAGCTACCTTCTTAAGTTTTGCTGATCTGGGAAATGTATCTGTACAGGTACATTGAGTGTCACGCTGTGGAAGTCTCGTAAGGTGAACATCAAGGCTTGGCAGCCATTTATTCCCATGAACCTCTTTAGCAACCAATTATGAGTTCAGTTCAGCATATGCTTACATCCATTAGCTAACAGATACTGTCTTCAATGGGATCTGGGGTCACATTTTTATGAGCCCACCACTTTCATATCTGAAATGTTGTTTCTCACCTTAAGGTGAGTAAGAATAAGATCAGGGCTGGCCATTGCTGGAAAATTCCCAAATAATTACTTTTAGTGAATTCTTAATAGTGTTAACAAATTTTATGGTTTTTTTAGGCAATAAGATAACTCTTTTTTAAGGCAATAATACAACTTTCAGTCTTTTAAAGTTCATATGATTAAAAAATTATGAGACCACTGCTGCTTTCTAAACAATACTAACCACAGTCAGCAATGCAGCCAAAGATACGGAAGGAGTGTTTGTTTTTTCTTGGTTTAAATTTCTGTGTACCTAGAAGTAAGCATCAGGAATGGACCCTTTTAGTATAGGAAAAAGGTCAGGCGGCCAGGTGATTAATAATTGGCTAATACTAACACCTGGGGTTTGGATTTTCAGGTCATATCATGTAATCATGATTTTACAAGCAGCCTTCAATTATTGTACACTGCCCTTTTTCCATGGGTGTGCCAGATTTATTTCTCTGTGAATACTCATCTCATGGGGCTGCCTGACATATGGCAGCCCCTGATAGTGGTTCAGACATGGTGAGAGAACCAGTTCTTTTAGTGATGGCCAATCCAGATGATTGGAGCAGCACATCTGGATGTGCTGGCCAGTAATCTGTGCTTTGACAGGAAATTTGGCTGGCCTTGAGCATATCCAAATTGCTGAGCATCTCCTGGCCGTGCCTTGGAGGTTTGATGGTGTGGGAATGGTGGACCCACAGTGCATATATTGTATATGATGAAGTCCTATGATGTGGAAATTTTAGGGAATAAATTTGGTACCTTTGCATCATGTTTTCCCAGAGGAATATATCAAGATTGAATAAATGTTTTTTAAAATGTGTTTTCAAACTTTTGAGAACTTTGAAATGGAAGTGGTAGAAGTTTCCTCTTTTTGTTGTGGGAATATGTTTAATATTTATTGGATAAATTAACTTCTTTTTTCACTTAGAAAACTGAACAATTGTCACGTGCCTTAATTTTACTTTCTTTTTGTTCATGCAAAATGCTTTTAAAAACTTGATTTACAGAAATATTTGATTTGGAATAAGTAAAAAAATGTTTTAAAATAAAGTTTTCTGATTCTCTACTAACTCTACTGATCTCTGAAACCTTTTTCTGTAGTTTGTAAAGAATAACTACAGATAAAGTGCCATTTCTTGACATATTTGTACAGGTCAAGTCATAAATGCCTCTATCAGTTTGAGTCCTTCCATGGTTTTGGGCTTTGAAATCCGTGTATGTTGAGCTCAGGCAAATCCCATATATAAACTTTTCTGGCTTCTTGAGGTCAGGTGGAATTTGACCTGGCAGTGCTGGGCTAACAGTTGGACTGGATGATCTTAAAGGTCTCTTCCAACTAAAACAATACTATGATTTTATTGTCTTTAGGACTTGATTCTTCGTTTTTAGGGATAGCAATGGAAAGAAATGTCTGACGAACACTAGGGCTAATAAAGTAGACATCAGTATCACAAACCTGATTGCTAGAAGTTAAAAGCATGATGTAGTAGTTTATCTTCTTTACTTGGTACCATGCAGCATAATAACTTCCTCATTTAACATTTGAATAATTTTCTTCAAATAGTCCAAAATGTTCTGCAAGATTATCCCCCCCCAAAAAATATATATCCAGGGAGATAAAATAAAGTAAGTTAGGATGATAAAATGCAGGAGTGGTGGTGAATTTTGCATGATCACTGACAGGAAAACAAGCCTGTCACACAGCCAATCCAGCCTCATAAATAAAGCACAGGCATCACAAATCATTTGCTTCTCTTTTCACTATCTCTCCCCCTTTGTGTTGATATTTTTCAGCAGCTGTATGTGCTATTAATCTGCATTTAGGTATGCGACTGAATGTCTGCTGTGTACTTGTTAACAGATGCAGTGTTGTATTTGCTAGCTGGGATTGAGGCCTTTTAGAATGTCACCCTGTGTTTTAGCATTGTTTCTTCAAGTTGGATGGGCAAGCTTGCTTCAGGAGGGGGAGCTGGAGCCCCCGTGTTTGCTGTTCCCTGATTAGCAGTCCTAAGCGTGTTGCACATTTGCCAGCAGAGCAGCACTTAGCACACAGTGAAACTCTCCCTGATTGCCTGCTAATCTGCACGGATCTTTCTTACTTCATTACTGCACCAGCAAATTACAGGCTGCTTGTTTGCTCCGTGCTTGACTAGGTCTGGGCACTGCCAAGACGCTCCATCAAAAGGAATGGCGTTGTGCTGCATTAAAGGCTCTGTCAGATGGAGGTTTTGCAGGGAGGAGATTGTGGCACGCCTGTAATCAAGGCGAGCTGGAACACAAACAATTAGTGATGCTGCTCGGCGGCGGGTGCCACGGGTGAGCTCCTGCTTACTGCTTGCAGCAAGGAATTAAAACAGATTGTGACTGTGCCGTTACGGCGATGGGAGGCTTTGCCTGCAGAAGTACCTGTGGGTTTCTGACCATGATCTCAGCTACCCAACGTCTCTGCAAATTCACCCGATCGTCGTTATTCTCAGGACAGCCTAAATCTCAGGATTCTCCCGTTCAGCGTGTCTGAAAAGGAACCAAAGCACTGCTGGTTTTGCTGCCCTTCTCTTCAAGCATCCTAGCAGAGCATTGTGAAAAGTTCTGCTGTCTTACATGCACACTGTGCTCTGGGCGTGAGCAGAGTCTGTGCTTGAGTCAAGAGCACAGATTCATAAGAGCACACAGCCTGCACACGGGCTCTCTATGGTGTAAATATATCCTGAGATACTTTTCCATGTCAGTGCTCCTAGCAAACAGTCACCCTTTGATCCATGGGGGAAATAGTCCCTGGGAGATAATCTGAATAGCAAAGCAAAGCAAAAATCAAACTGCTCTTTCTGTGCATCTTTGATGCACTAAACTTAATTTACTTTATGCATAGAACTACTTTAACTTTACCTGGAGGCAAGGTGCAATTTAGATTACTTTATTTTTTTTTTTTTTTAAGAAATCCCATCATCAGTATTAAAGAGTTTCATACCTATAAAAACATAGGATCCTTTTTTATTTTTTTCACTAAATCAATTTGAAGCATGGGCTTCTACTTGATCAGTTTGGATTCAGTGAAATTAACAACTAATTCATTGCAAACCCTTTAATTATCAGGTTATTCATACAAATACTTTGCTAATACAAATATTGCTTATCCTGTTCTGCAGGTAGATGTTAATGCTCTGATGTCTTTACCCAGCAGAGACACAAGAGGCTGTTCCAAAGAAGAGCACAGCTGTCCATCTTGTGGACCACTGAGGCATCCCAAATTGTTTGAGTTGCAGTGATATATCTGTGATTTATCGGTGGGAACTCAGACTTTCAAGTAAATGAAAGCTGGGTAGAAGCAAGCAGGTACATCAAATTAGATGTACAAATTAAATTGCAAGATTTAGGCTCCTAAGTAAGTTTTGACCTAATTTTTCTAAATGTCAGTCACTTGCTATTCCTGTCTGCCTCACCAGAACAGGTTTTGGTTCTCTAAAAATATAATTGGGAATGCAGCTTTAAACACCTCATTCTGAAGAGGAAGCAAGATAAATGGTTTAAGTCCTAGAATTAAGCTTGAATCTCTGATGTTCTGATTTGCAATCTGTTGAATGCACTTGTAATGAAACTTCGCAAGTCCATCATAGTGACATTAATAGCAAGGGTTTAATTCTGCAAGAAAGCTTTTTTCCACTTATGAACTATGTTCAAATCAAACTTATAGGTTGACTCCTGTGGGCTTTGATAAATTTTTGGTTCTGTGATACCTGACAGAATTGCAGGATGCCCAACAGCAGCTGCCCATTAAGTTTTCACTCTGCCGAATGCTGGCTCACGTCTGTGCTGGGATTCTTTTCTTCTCCCGAAATACTGGTGTCTAATAAGCAGAAACCACATTTCACCACTCCAGATTTTAATCAGAGCATTTGCTTAATGCAGAATGCTATTATTTCTTAGCTGCAAATCCACATGGATTTTGTTAAATTCTGTTGTCCATGGGTCAGAGCCTGGAGTGAGGTAGCTGTTGGTCTCAAAAGGAGTTATTACTTCAGATGGTGGGGGCTCAGTAAAGCAAGTGCATTAATATTTTCATCAATTCCAGCTAACTTACAGATTTCACTGGTCAGATGTAATTTGTTTGATGAGACATCACTGAAAGATGTTATCTATAGTGTAAGCTTAGGAATTGATTGTAACACATAATTCAAGGGCACTGTTTCATGCCTAGGGCAAGAAAAACTATTTTTCTCTTCATTTTGTTTGCTTATTTGTAATAGCTTACCTTTTGCAAACTATATCCACCAGATTTGTTTGTAGATCTGCAAAAGTCCTAAAGCACAATAAAAAAAACCCACACAAAATGACATATTTTCACTTGGACCACACCGTAAAGTCATATTTATTTTTGCCACAGTATGTTGGAAGGCAAGAATATCTCAGGTGAATCAGAACACAGTTTATGTTCACATTCAAGGCTACTGTAGTTAATTTGGTTATTTCATTCTTCATATTCTTCAGTTTTTAAAAGAAAAGGCTTAGCCATTGGAGTTGTAACAATTTTGTGAAACTCACATTAAACAGGCTCCACTGATACTTTTTGTGTGTATATATATATATATATACACACACACATAAACACGTCAGTCACCTCTTTAACTAATATCAATTTAGTATGTATCTTAAAGCTGAATCTTCAGCTCTCTGCCTGAAATTTTTACGTTAATTGGCTTTAAAATTTCCCTTTCTACCACTCTGGTCTTATGTAAGCCTAGAGCCATCCTTCTGCTCTCAGAGTGCTGTAGGTTTTATTAAGCACGTCCCAAGTTGTTGTGTATTTCAACTGTTTTGTTCACTTCACAGTGGTTTTTTTTTCCCCTGTAATAAGAGAGAATACACTGTGATGAGTCAGCTTAAGGTACACATGAAATTTGCTGCTGCGTGCCTTTATCCTTATCACTGGAACTCCCCTGGGACTACAGCTGTAAATACATTGCCTTCACTACAGCTGTCATTCTGACAGCCTAGGAAATGCTGACACTCAAAGTATTAAAACAAACCATCAGTAGTTTTCCCTAGTGCATGTGAAAATTCCAGATTTCAACCAACTGAAGCATCATTGACCTTGACTGCATGTAATTTGTTAGGATTTCTTCATGTTTTGTAAGAGAGATTGACTATTTATTTTGTCCATAATTGCCGTTAATGTTTTCTATGCTTTCAATAGATTCCAAATACTCTGCTGTAGTACACACTTCATCTGATACTGCACACAGGAATAAATGGGATCACACTGGATATAGTCTTCCCTGAATTTCTAAGATTCGAGTAATTAGCAAGGTAAAAATTTATCAGGACAGACTTCTAAGAAAATGTTCTATATCCATGATGGTAACTCATCAGTCTTACTGCTTACAACAGGCTTTTATGTCTCCCTGCCTTGCAGCTTTATTTTACTAGGTACAAGTTCCCTTTGTGTCACCAGTGTTGATGCTGTTTGTCCTCCTGCCTTGGTTTCACAATACACCTGAGGCTTCTGTGTCTGCAGATTTATCGTTATAATCAGTGTCCTAGTGATTGGTGTTGCACATTGCTAGGCTCCTAGATGGGATTTAATGTCTAATAAGTTGTTAATTAATGAAGAAGTGGTAATGAATTTAGTACAAAGAACTCTTTCCATGGTCAGATACCAGTTTGACTTGTCCAAAGCTTTGGTCAGCCAAGTCCCACCCATCTGTATCACGTCAGTATCACTCCCAAAGTAAGAGCTTGTGTTTGCACAAGGTTTAGTTCAAAGTATTGTGTCTGTGAATCAAGAGGCAGGGCTCACTTTTTGCCTTGATGTCTATGATCTCTTCTCCATCTTCCTCTAATACACCATAGTTTGACATTTTTGGACATTATTTTACTACTTTTTTTTCTTAATTGCAGTAATAGTGTTAGTTATTGGATATTAGGGTTTATTCAGTGGCCTCTTTGTGCAGGGTCTTGTGGAACAGTTGTTCTGTGGATCTGTCTGTGATGTCCATGTATAATGTGATTGCCACTGAAGAAATGAATACTTCCAGTGCTTTGATTGTGCTTTTTAATTCAATCACTGGGTAGCTCCGATATTGTTTTTCAGTGTTCGTTTCTCATTCAGGCAAAATTATCTGATGATTCATGTGAGGCTATGCACTGAATATATTTGATGCCCCTCATTCTGAGCATTGTCTGCTCAGGATTCAACACTACCCTTTGACTGAATTTACCATTATAGGTGCTGTTGTTGTAGTTCAAATTAATTTCCTGTTTAATAGGGATACTGATGAGCTACAGTAACAAGAATAAGTGCAGCTGGAGTCTGCTCAGCTGAAAACTGAAAAGTAAATTGGTGGTCTTTTGAGTTCTTGGTGTTATTGAGCCACCTTTCTTTTAGGTGAGGCTCTATGATTCTCCCTTTCATTTTTTAAAAAATATAATTTACCTTTTATGTCATAGCACAGCTGTATTTTCTTCAATGGCATTTGGCATGGATTCCATTCTGTCTTCTGCTGCTCAGTGGAACCTATATGTATTTCTGTGCCGAGCACCTGCGTCCGTGAAGAAAATGGCTTAATTTGTAGAAATAGTTGACCTGTCCATATTTCAGATATTTTGGTAGAAGATACAGCTGACGCATTTTAATTGTTAAGGGGGAAAAAAAAACAGCAGGCTCTTTAAACCTGCTCTTAAATTTTAGGGCTTAATATTGCAGCTATAGTGCTCTGTGTCATGTATGAGAATGAGCAGCTCTGGAAGAACTGAAGGACCTTTTGACCAGACAGACGTGACCACCATTCTGAGCCCTCTTCCTAATGAGAACAATCACAAGAACATAATTTTCTTTCTTAGATGAACACCCACCCCAATATTGATCAGAAAAGGAATGATATTCCTCTTCATTATCACATTAGAGTTCAGAGTCCATAAACGTTATTCTTCTCCAGAAAGTTTTTAATATCTGCCTATTGCTCTGTTCAGGAACTGCGTGTGTAGAAGTCTCCAGAATCTCTCTGTCTTGGTTCAGGCTCTTGCGTTTGAGTCGTCTGTTCTTGCTATGCTTTGGGTTGAATGAGGATAATACTAATTTCTCTTCATGAAGGAACAATCTGAGGATTCATTCTTAAAAGTTGATGAAGCTTTTGGAAATTAATCCTGAAGGCAAATTGCTTTTAAAAGACTATTACTTTAGGCATTAAAAAAAACCCACACGCAGAGCATCATATAATATAGAAAATAATAGTAATATATTTCTACATCTCATTTTTAATAAAAGATTCCTACTACATAAACCTTTTTCAAAACAGCATTCCACAGACTCTGGCAATTATTTTGAGGATTAATTGAATGTTCCAAGTTGTTTTTATTCCCTTCTGATGTTGTATGCTAGGTAGCTGCAACAAAGTATAGTTTTCCTATCCCCGTGTAATTTAACAGAGTATTTGCTTCCATCCTTTAAGAAAAGGATTTAAAATGCTGTTTAAGAAGAGAAGGAAGATCCCTGACTTGTAATGAGTAATCCCTAGAACTATGGTTGTGTTGTTTTCTGTCCCTATGATCAGAGCTGGCTGGGATCATCATACCTTTGGATCAGGTCCTACAGAAACAGAGCACATGTTTGGTTTAATTTTTACCTGAGTAATTTTATAACAGTTTCGCTTCCCATAATATGTCCCCTTTGAGATCAGTGTGTTTTGCTAGTGCTGTGTGGACTGATTTTCTGTCTGCTTTCTCTGTAACAACTGGAGCTGATGCACACAGGTGGAGACGAGAGAGAGGACGTGCAAGGGAGCATTGCTGTGGGACAGGACCTGCTGGTCACGTAGGCACCTGGCAGCACGTGTCAGACCATTTCCCAAAAGGCAGTTCATTACTGTGCCACTACCCCCACACAAACAATAAATAATGTGAAATTAGTCAGACAACAAAGAGCTGGAAAGAAAAGCAAACCTTATGGAGGCGCTGCCGAGGACGGTCGTGCTTCAGCATACATTGAGGAGGAGAACATTCCAGAGTGCACCTAGCAGGACTGGGCATAAGGAACAAATCCACTTGACGAATTTCACCTCCTTTGCTGTTTATCTGCAAGCTTTCAGCATTATGAATTTCCTGTTCTGAATTACCTGTTAAGTATTTCCTGCAGACAGATGTCAGCTTGTGATTGCTGAGATGCTCAGTTTTTCTCATTACTAGCACTGTCTGGTTATGCACTTAGTTAAATGCTCCAAGTTTTTTACCTCCCAGGGAAAATACAGCTGCAAAGAGGTAAAGACCCCATACCAGAATTAAATTTATATCCAGAATCTACACTTGTGTTTGCATAGAGTAATAAAAGTCCATGCCCCAAATGCTTGCGTTCAGGTTTACCACTGAGGAAGGGAATTAAGGAAGTGATGGTATCAGCACAGTCGTTCCCTTATCAGGTTGATCCTGACTTGATGTCACACTGAGGCTAATGTTCAGATAATGTTACAGAAGATATGCAGACATCTCATTCACATTATTACTGAATTTCCCCCCAGGCATACGAGTAATATCAAGGTGCTCGTCTTGACATGGTAGGATGTTATCCCTTTTACTTGTATTTTATTCCTGGTATTTATGGGGAAAATTTACAGGGATTCAGTTTCTGTTCACCTCTTATGAAAGTCGTTTGTTAAAAGTGGAAAAAAATAAAAAAGAATGGACACGTGCAGATAGTTGTCCTAGTGAGGATGGAGAAGGTGGCTGCAGTGCCAGGAAAGTGCTGTCTCTATTGTTTGTGTTGCTAATAAAAGAAATAATAGGTCAAGAGTGGATATCTAATTATATTTCCGGTTTCCAGCTTTCTATGAACCCTTTCATTGTAGTTTATGACAGGTCCAGTAACTTGTATTTTCTTTTTATTTTAGCTCAGAACTAGTCTTTCCCCACTCTTTCTAAATGATCATTGTAAGAAACTGTGGTTTTGGAAAGAGAATTGTCCTGTATTAGGTATCAACACATGCTGAAATTTCCGAGTTGCACCATCTGCAAAGTGGATCTCATCCTGCTCCATTTTCCAGTGGTGCAAGGAAGGTGTGACCTAGGGGGGCACGCTGAGATGAAGTCACATGTGTGGCATTATGGTATTGACTGGGAAAGAAGCAGACTTCTGTTCCTTCCATATCCTATACCCCGTCGTTATCTCTGTATCCTCTTGCTGGGTTTCTACAATCACTACTATTGTTCACAAAGCAAATTAACTTTTCAAGTACATTTTTCAACTTTTTGGGTTTTGGAGTTAAGCATTACAGAAGGTGAAGTGATGAAAACCCTAGACACCAATACCTATCACTTATTGCAGAAACAAAAGAAATGAGCTCCAGATTGCTCTGATGTGGTCTTCCCTGTAGTTCAAAAGGTTGAAGTGATTCCCCCTTGATCGCTGCACAGTGCTTTGGTGATGGAACTCCTTTGGTGCTGGAGTTTCATCTCATTAGTTATGCCACTTCTTTTGCTCTAGTCTGTCAGGACAGCTTGAAAGGATATTGATTAAGGGCTTAACTCACTTTTTATCACAGCTAATTATATAATTTTTTTGGCCAGGTTCTAGATTTCAGGACATTGGTTTTGGAGCAACCTCTAACAAATGGAGGGATGATTAGAACCTCAGTCAACTGTTTGCTACAAGTTCTGACTACCATACCAGCTATTGAAATTTGTATTCATAAAGAGTTTGAAAAGGAAAAATTTCCAGTTTTCTGGGATATCTGTTAAGAATTCAGACTTTAACTTTGTAGTGAGCACATCCTGCTTTTCATCATCCTTCACTCTCACCGTTGCTTGCCAAAATTTGGGCAGTGTTCTGAACAGTAAACCACAAAACTTTTGCTGCAGCATTGCACTTCTGAGGGTGGTGTTAAGAGTAAGCCTTTGAAAATGAAAGATGAAGAATTAAGCAGGGTCACAGGTCCTGATGTATTAATTAAATATAATTACATTTATACAAGCATCAGCACAATGACTTTTACTTCTTGCTGGTTTTAAGTAGTGTTTACATGCTTATAGAGTATTCATTGTACTAAGGTGCTGAAGTTTTCTTGTTACTATGTGTCCACTTTTTCTTCCTGATGCTAATCAGGTATTTGTAATTGCATTTGATCATCTCAAATTACATAATATTTTAGTTAATCTGGGAAGCATGCAAAGCCAGGTTTTTTTAGGAAGAAGGACCAACACTAATTAACTTTGTAAGGAATGAGATCAATATTGTTCTTTTCCAGTTTCTCAATTCAATTTCTCTGTTCCCTTTTCCAAAAATGGAATTGATGTAGGATATAGTCAGAGGTTTAATGTGACAGCTTTCATAGTCACTCAAGTGAGTAAGCACCTCTCCCAATTACTTCCACAAACACACTCTTGTACACTGCCACTGTTACAGGTTTGTTGCGTTCAAATTACAGAGGAGGGTGCTTGAATTCTCCATGATGTTGCAGTCAAAATCCTATTGCAGGCAAAAGAAAACACAGTTTATGTGCAAAACCAAGATTTTTTGTTAGTCTAATTGAAGTCACAGTGGTCTAAACAAATACACTTATAATTCAAATTATTTACAGTTAAATTTCATATATGCAACCTTTCTATTATCTGCCCCTTTCTCAGGTGTTATGTTACTGTTACACTTTCTTACTGCTCAGTGGCTGCCTTCTGGAGCGAGGTCAGAACACCTCAATGGTGAGCATTCGAGTCCATTGCCAGAAGAGGGACACTGATGTTGATAATATTCTTCTTCCTCACCCTTCAGTGCAGTTGGGGTCATCTTCATGTGCTTGCTAAATGTGCTCCACCTTGCTCTTTCTTCATGGAACTGCTTAGGTCCACATTTGCAATGTACAATGGCTTTCCCATGTGCTGGATGTGTGTACCTTCTGGGTGCCTTCCCCACATTCTGAAGTGTTGAGTCTTGGGCAGTGACAACAGGGCTGCATCTGGTGTAGATACTGAGCACAGAAGGAGAAGAGTCTGGACTCCATGTAATTTGCAATAAGCATTTCTAAGTAATTCCAAGTGTTAAGTGTAACAGTGGTGCCTCCCTCTGTGATTTCCAGCACCCATTTTTTTCCTTGATTGCTAATCAAATCACATATAGAAATGCTTTCCTGATGAATCTCACTCAATCTGTGGGCAGTCTCTCATATGTACTTCACTACCAAAACATGGAATTTTATCACTGTATGCCTATATAATATAATTCATCCTTTCAGAAGCTTAAAGCAGTCTCCCTTTGTGTCAAAAGGCTAAATATCTCAGAAGGCTGTTAAGGGGACTTGTCCAAGCCTTAAGAAATAAATGAAATGCCTATTTGATACAGATTCGGGCACAATTTAAATAACCACAGTATCCCATTTTATAAACTGTGTGCTGTCTAAGACTTCTCTGTATTGACTGTCATGTTTGGGAATGTTATTGTCAGCTTTCGTGATTCTGCTTGTTTGTCATTACTGGGGAAAAAAAAAAAAAAAAACACGGAGAAAGAGAAAAGAAAATGGTTCTTGCTAAACCTCTGAAACTTTCCCCTTTTTTCATATGCTGTAGGTTTTCTCGTATTTGTCCAAGCTCTCAAGGATTTTGTATGGTCGATTAGACTGGGTCAGTGGTTCTGAAAGCTAAGATTTGAGGGGAGAGTGAGAATGTTCACATGAACAGGATAGTGGAGAAAAGCAGCCTGTTCTTGCCCTGCCCTGCCTGTACCCTGGCAGCAACGCCTGTGATTGCAGGAAGAGACCCAAATGAATAATAAACCTTTTTTTGAGCAAGTTAAATTGCCAGACAGTCCCTAAAATAGCCCTCTCTCTGTCTTACTGAGTTAGTTGTAGCTCTTGAGAATCACCAGGTGCTATTTTTATGCTCTCACTGTGCACGTAGAGATGTCACACCAGCTGGCTTTTCCCCCTGTTTGTAGCTCCCGTGCTCTGCAAAGGTCAGTATGTGAAGATTCTGCTTAACTTTGGTGTCCAATGTCTGATGCTGTACTAAGGTAAATTACCCGTTTAAGCACTGTCTGAACTGGGTTTTGGTTTGTTCACAATGCTGTGATTTGAGCTGTACTATATGATAAATAATGAATGCAAAAGAGAGGTTGCAGTTCAGTCACAAATTATTATTTGCGGAATTACTGCTGACCTCTCATTAGCACTTAGAAGCGGCAGACCAGCTCTTGAAGGATTTAGGAGATTGCTTAATGAAGATTCATTTATTAAGATCTATGCCTGGCCAATATACTGGTCATTACATTGATTTTAGGATTGGATCAGAGCGTGAGCAACCTTTGTGTAACTGAGGAATGAAAAGAAGAAGCTAACTACTTGGAGCAACTTTGTAGTCATCGTTTTTTTTGGATTTGTCTCCTCTTTGTATTAAGTGATAGCTCATTCTTTCTTTCAGTCTTCTTTGAAAGAAGACCGAAAGACTTCTTTAAAGAGAAGCTGGTTTGTTCTCTGGTATTTTTAAAAGCAGGGTTTTGTATAATAGTGCAGTATGCTGTTCCCCAATTCAGCGTTGCAATTTCATGAGCTATTGTAAAGCCTGTTGTAATTCCCTGCATACAGGCAGACATGGTCCACTCCAGGCTTTGTGGATTTGACAGACAAATTATAGAGGTACGTCAATAGTATAAACACAGTAGAGAAACCAAAGGTCTAAAATACATTTTATTCACAGACATGGATCATTGTGTCACCTGATCAAGGAAAATAAATGTCTCTTTGAACTGGAGCAGTTTATAGGTATAAATTAAGGTTGTTGTGCTCCTTCCTCATTTCTAAATCTTGTTTTCTTACCAAAAATCATCTAGTTGGCAAGAGATAAATATGTACACGTTGCTTAGGAATGATGTAGTTTTTCTTTCTGCTACAGTCTTTCTTGACATGCAGCCACCTTCCTTCACACCCTTTCTCCTCCTGGGAGAGACAGGGGAATATTCATGGGTTTGTTGGAGCAACTTAAAAAATACATCTGAGTGTAACTCAGGTCTTATAAACAAAGGAACCTGGGACCCACAAGGGGCTTAGTACCCTCCTGATGCACTGCTGAAGCTCCAGCCTCCTGGATTCTCCTTCATGGTAAAACTGCTTCTGCACTGTAACATTTTTATTGTGCATAGGAGAATCAGTCTTCCTTGCAGAATACCCAAGGCTTAGGGAACGTGCTTGGGTGGCAAATAGTGCTGTATATGCCAAATTATAGCCACAATTCCAGCACTGAAAGGTTTTGTGTGATCTGTCTGTAGGGATTTACTGGCTTTATGTATGACTTAAAATACTATTGGCAAAGTAGTGACTAAAAGCAGCGGGTCTGTGTTTAGCTGTCGGTGGCTCCAACCCCTCTGCAGAGGGATGGGGACGAGTATTGACCTGAAGAGTAACAAGCTGTAGTTTTATTCTGATGGCAGACTAACACTATTCAAATATGGTAACATTGATTAAATGTACAGAAAGAGTGAATTGCATTTTTGTGGGTTTTTAAAGATAATTTAAATGGAAAATTGGATTTTGCCTGAAATTCCCTTCTGGTGAACTTCAACTAAAACCAAACAAACCCACATGTAAAGCAAAGAAACAACCAATCACCCCCCGAAAAACACATGTTTAATGTTTTATTTTCATGGATGGGAAAACAACCATTGATTGTTTTACTCAAGTTTTAAGCTAGCTGGGATAATGCAAATCATTACACTTAAAATATAAGTTGCAATAATTGAACCTCCTGCTTTTGGTAGGAGTATCTCAGTGGGAACCTTTGTCAAACGTTAACATGCACTGAGGAGACATTGACTGTTTCAACTTTCCATTTCTGAAGTTAATTGTCTGGTCCTCTCTCACTGCTGTAAATCAATCCGGTTTTCTGCTTTTTCTGCAAACATGAACACTTACAGCACCGGTGGAAGTTAAGGCAGCACGTTGTAGAGTCTGTGCTGGATTTCTGGGCTGCAAAACAGACTCATTAGAGAGAAAATCTACCTTGCACTTTCTTCTCAAGCAACAAGTCTCACAAGTATTTTACCTGGAGTCTTCTAATTCAATGGCATGCCTTTGTTTGAAGAAAGCTGAAACAGGGAGATGCACGTGGACCCTGTCTGAGTGGTGTGGAATTCTCACCATGGGTGGTAAACAGTCAGGAGGTGATTATCAGCCATCATTAACAGCAGAATTTGACCTTTTTATAGTTATTTTATTGTTTTCAATTACTCAAGCCTTTGCTATTTGAAGTGAAATAACTCTCACAAATATCTTTCACCTAAGAATAGATCCTTTTAGAAGAGAAAATTAAAATCTATTTGTGTGTTTGCATGAAGGTGCAAGACGTCTGCCAACTGTGATGGAAAATATGTCTGAAATCAATTTGGTTTTCAATATATTGGAGTCACTGAAACTATCAGAAAACCAAATTAATTAGTTTTTCTCACAGGAATTATCAAGAGTATCCTCAAAATAGTTTAGAAGTCAAACTCCATACAATAATATAAAAAACAGTAAAAATCTGAGTGCATGATGTCTTCATCTGTCTGGAGACCACATGGATCCACTCTCCTTCATTCTCGTTCCTGTTTTGGACTTAGCCACAGTATAACTAAATATTTCCAGAAATTACCGCAAAACAGGCAATTCTAAACAAATTAAGAAATTTTTTTTTCCCCTGTTTACTCTCTTGGAGGGGATTATTTTTGTTTTCTAAAGGACTTTAAATGGCAGAAAAAACAGGTGATTTGTGTGTTTTTTGTGGTGAGATGGAAAACAACACGGCAAGAAGACTCCTGGCTGGCCTGTCGCCAAGGGAAGGTGAAGTTCAAGGGTTTAGTAGAAGGTTTTGCACAGGTTGGTGTTTAAAATGAAGTGGAATGTTTGGGTACCTATGTAATAATTCAACCGAAACCTGTAGTCTGTAAAGGTAAATTTGCTGTTACCACTTTCAGTGTTGCTGTGTTTTAATACTTCAGTAGCTTGTTTGAGAGTATTTGTGGCTGGAGCTGCAGCAGTGTGCTTGTGAGAGATGTAAGCTTGGGCAAAATCAAACATCTACAGGCGGACGTGTTGGTTTGTGATAGAATGCCTTTTGGCTCATTTTGATTTGCATCGATTGGCCTGTGGTTTTGTTTGATTACCTCTAGGCTGGTATTAGAAATGTTGGCTTTTCTGTCTGATCCCCATTAGGCTTTCACCTAAATGTCCTATTGATACATGCCACTCGCTTCTCCTCTTGCATCCCAATGAATGCAGCTCCCTTCCTGCCTGCCTTTGGAATGGGAAAAATGAAATGAAAAATACATGGAGTGGACCTCAAGCTGACCAGAGTTCTGGTGTTCTGTTTGAGTTTCTAAAATGAGTAACAATAAAACATTTCAACATTCATTCAGTGTGATAAAGCTTCATGAAACTTCTCTGCTAGTGTTTCTCAAGAGCCTCTCTAATGCTACGCTATACAAGGGCTTTGGTTAAAGAAAGTCTTCTGGAAAAGTATTATGGTTGTTTTCTGGAGAATGTTATTTCTCACATTTTGATACAAGTTGTGTCAATGTTAAGTTGCAAGTTTGGTGTAGGAAAATCACAAAGTTTTTCACTACTAATGTTTCCTTTGTGAAGGGAAATTTAAATTTTGAATAATACCTGCTTTTCCTCTGACAATGTCTCTTTTTGCTGGTAGTAACTCATTGGGATTCAAGATTTAGCCCTGTTCTGTGTATCTTTGAACTGGTCACTATTACCATGTCTTAGATTATGAATCCGGATTTTGTTGGGGCTTTTATAACTTACTTCACCCAGCAGTTATTTGGAGAGAGATAGGGCTGAGGGAGAAGTACTTCAGGGAGCTTTGGGTCAGGTCTGCCATTTGTAGGTAATGCTTCTGTCAGGGGCACGGTGTTATTACTTTGAAGCTTTTTATAAGGCTGAGCAGCCTGTAAGATTGGCTTAAATGCTAAAAGGAACACCCAGGCTCCTGGTCTAGTTCTACATTATATCGCAGAGTTGATAAATTGTCTTCAGATTTCAGGCTTTGTGCTCAGAGCTCCTCCCAAAGCTCAGACTGTTTTCGGGGAACAAGTGGCAGGTGCTGGCGGGAGCACTGCTGTCAGTGCCATTTCAGAGCAAGAAAAGGACACGTTTAAAAGTGATAGCAGATAATTGTAATGACTCAGTCTTAAGCCTTCTGAACCTGTAGAGCTTTTAAGCAGGAACCTGGCTTGTCCAGGCAGTCCTTTCTTAGCCGTGGGTTTCTCAGCCCTAATTGAAGATTTCCATTCATGAACTGGTCTGTTGCTCGCAGATGGAGTATCTGGCAGGATGCATCTTCTGCAGTCATCACTTTCCCAGTCTTGTTAGAGCAGATAAGATCGTTATTGTTCTCTCACTTGCTCACAGAGGTTTAGCATTAGGTGATGTTGCTAACAGCATTTTTTAATCCATATGGCTGCACTGAAACAAGCTGCATTAGCACTCAGTATTGGCCAAACTAGTCAGAAAACAGTTTTTGAGTCACCTTCTTTTAGGTTTGTGGTGAATAATCTGCCTTAGGTATGGATCTAAGTGATGCTGTACGTGCTTGTATTTATGTGCAGTATTTTTATAAAATGCCCATGCATAATTCCCTATTTTAGGCAGTCTGTGATAGTTTATTGCAATGTATATACCTTTTCTGGGTACATTTTGGGAGACAACAGCTTTTTCTTTGGGGAGGCGTGCTAGATGGAGAGCAAGAAATGTAATTACAACTTGCCTAGCAGTGTCCCTTCCGTCCAGGGCTCATGATTTCAATTTTGGGTTCTGCCATTGACTTAGCCTAACCTTCAGTCATGGAAATCAAAAGGACATAGCCATTTGTGCTTTGATTTGTGGATTTGTAAACTGTTTTAATAACTATCTTTTCTATTCTTTTATTCTGAAACTGAATTCATCTTTCTAAGCCCATTCATGTAAGGAATGATATATATGTGCAAAGCACTATTACGCTATAGGCTGTTTCTCAAATTTCTGACATCTATTGTCAGTCTGTGGTGGTTATTGCACATTTGTATTGCTGGGAGAAGGAGATTCACTGAAATGCAAAACCCACGGGATGCAAAAATGCTTAATGTCGACCAAGCAAGGGTGAGAGTACATCACTGATAAAGAACGTCGCAGAGTCACGCCGATAGGGCGATGTGCTTGTGGAGTGACAGGCAAATTATTGACTGGAGCTGGAGAATCATCTTCTTGTAGTTGTTGTTTGTCTTCTCTCTATCTTCTGTGAGTCCCAGGGGAGTCAGTTTGGAATTAGACTGTAGTCTGTACCAAGACTGGATTTATAGTCTTTAAATGGGGGGAAAAAATGGGGTCTATCTTTTGAGTCAGGGATGTAAACAATTACAGAAAGTGAATTTGTTGGCTGGGGTTACAGTGAGCCAGCACAAGGGCATGTAACAGAGGAGGAAATTATTTCCTCCCAGCTAGGGAAATGACTTCCACCGCTGCCTGATGTCCTTCATCAGGAGCTCTCGGCACTGGTCATTATTTCTGTTATGAAATAAATGAACATATCATGGTCCCGAGTCTCAGAGGCAATTCTAGAGGCGTAGGTGAAAGGGACAAAGTGTTGCTCTGGATCCCTTTTGTTTCACTGCCCGTGATGGCATTTAGTATCTTGCCACCTTGCTACACGAGCACTGACTGAAATCTGTGCTGATTTTGATTGTGTTCATTTGAGATGTGACAGTACATTTCTCTAGTAAATATATCCCTGCCTGTGCCTCAGCTACCTAAGGCAGCACAGCCCAGGTTTTTGAACTTCTGGGGAGAGTCAGCTGGTGTGCTTCGGGCTGCTGCTTCCCCTCTGGGTTCCCAGTAAACCACTTGGAAACCAAAGCAACGCTGCCAGCCTTGTTTCAAACGATCAGCCTGCCTCAACAGTTTATTACTATTCCACTGAATCTCAGACAAGCTTTGTTTTTGGGGGGGGGTGGTTGGGTTTTGTGAGCAATTGACTGGGGTTTCTTTTTGTTGGTTTTGTTGGTTTGTTTTTGTTTTGTTTTGTTTTTTTCATTTTTGACACACTGAGATCAAAGTCACTTTAGTTTGTGCTCCATGAAAAGGTGTAAATCCAGTTTTTTGGAAGTGAAGCTCCATCTCCTTGTGGCTTTGATTTCCCCCTTGCAAATACCATGTATATGTGTTTTTTTTGTTATATATCTCAAAATGTTTAAATGTCTTATACGTTACAGGCTGTATTTCTGGTGCTGAATGGACAGCCAGTTCTGCAGCCATTCCTCTCCTTCACACCACCCCTCCTGCACTCACTCAGGTTCTGTGTAAAGGGATTTTTAAATGGCATGGGCAATTAGCTATAATAATAGCTACAGATATGTTTGATTCCTCAATACCATATAAAACTGCCAGGAGAATGTAGAATTCACTCCATTAAAGGTGGTTGCTGAAGTTCATAGCATGCCTTGATCTCTGGCTACTAATGAAAATACATTTCGAAGTCTGTTGAAATAGAAGCTGGTTAACAATCAGCATTTGCCTTCCTCTAATTCTTCACCAAGAACAAATACAATTTATTAAAAAAATAATATTGGATTCTTTTTAAGATGATGATTTGTCCCTTCCGTAAAGAAGGGTCATGAAAGTGTTTAATTAGGCAACAACAAAAAGCACCAAATGAGCAAAGCTGATTCTGTAGATATCTGATGATCATACTGAGGTATAATTGAAGTAGAGAAGCCTGTTGCTTCTAATAGTTTAAGTGCCATGCACACCCACTGCATGCACTGAGTATAATAAAATGTTCTATCACACATTCTCTTCTTCCAATATGTGATCCATACTCCTGCAATAATAGCAGGATAATTAATTCTGGCTTAAGTATTTAGAAAATTATTAAGTGCTGCAATTACAGGCTTTCCAAACGGCAGTATTTAGAAGCAAGAAGCTGTTCTCTACGCTCCCCTCCTCCCATATCTGAGTGCACTGGAAAACTTCAATTCAGCAACATAAGGAAAAAGCCCCTGCAGGAGTGCATCTTAATGTAGTATTAATTGGGTAAAGGAAGAACATAGCTCAGGAACACAGAGGGTGCATTTGGAACAGGGCAAATAATCTGAAATACAAGTTTGATGAATTCCCTTCGTCTCTGTGCTGTGGTTGCTGCAGCACTTTTGTTTATATTGATCTGAACAGCATGGAAATTTTCTTTCATCTGTCATTTACATTCATTTTACCTCTTGCAATTGCCTCTGCCAGCTTACATGCTTGTTTTCTGGTGAATCTATTAATAAGATTTCCAGTACATCAAAAGAATTCCTTTTGTGCAAAGGTAGACTGTAATACACCAAGACTGTAGGAGGGTTCCTAGCTTAAATTTTACCAACTAAAAGTTATTAATGAGTTCTATGAAGTAAAAAAAAAAGTGAAAAGGATAATGCTAATTGCATGCTATAGATTTTCCTCCATTGCTTACTCATTTACTTGGTGACTTTCAGAATAGAATATTTACACTGTAGCTTTCTTCTGATTGCAATATGCCTCCTGAATTGACAAAAATAGGACCAAAGGTCAAATTAATTAAAAACAGTAGGAGAAAGAACATAATGAATGTTGCAAGTTTGGATTTACACCTTTTGCCTGGAAAATGTGTGAAGTGCATTTTAGTTGGTGCAAAGCACAGACGCTGTGTGACAATGAAAATCAGAAAACGCTAAGAAATATCTAAAAAAGCAGAATTAAATTGATTTGTGTAGTCAGGAGAATTTGTGCATGATGATGGCTTGGGGTGAGCAACCCAGGCAGTTACCACAGGTATTAGGTAGTGTAATTGGTAGAGGAATGCAAGTCTATGTACATGTAACTGTGTGTGGAAGACATCCGTGCTCACAGTGTCTCCCTGTTGCCCGTGTGCTTTATACCAGCTCTGCTGACATTCATGTTATTCCCTTTCCACATGCACAGTTTTTTCTGCTGGTTTATTTTGATGGTCCTCCTCAGTTCTTAGATACCTATGGCAAATTGCCTTCCCCTGAGCAGTAAGAATGCAGTGTAGACCCAAAGCCCTGTGCATTTGTCCTTGCATGACTCCATGTTTCAAGGGATTTTTGCACCATCACACTTTTCTGGACCAACCAGAGCAAGCAGGTGCCTCTCCTGACCATCTCCTTGGTGTCAGAACTGCAAAAGTATCACAGGTTTCTAGGTTGCAAGTTCAGTGTGGCTTGTATGAAGAATAATATTTACCCCTGATTTAACTGAGCTTTATGTGGAATCTGAATAATCCTGAAGTAGAGATGGTAGCAGTGTTAATCTCCTGCTTGGCAGTTGAAGAAGTAGAGGTAGCCACGGGGTGCACGCAGGGGGTTGCAGAAGTGCTGTTCATGGTGCCTTTGGCCTTCCCTCCCCAGCCCCTTTCAGTCCTCAGCTCTTCAGGGCGCTTCTACTTGGGCATCTTTCCAAAGACACAGGGACTCACGATTATGCTATTTATGAGTATGCAGTAATGTTATTTTTGGTTTTATACAGTCCATGACTGGGACTGAGTTGCTCTTAAGCAAACCATTGGCACGCTCAGTGCTGCTGGCAGAGGCACTCGGTGGCCTGCGTGGGCTACGCAGCCTTCCTGAGTGAGCTGCCTTCCTGGCTCACTGGGAGCTCCCAGCCCTCACTTTTCATAGAGTCATTAAGGTTGGAAAAGATCTCTAAGACTATCAAGCCCAACCATCACCCAATACTACCATGACCATTAAACCTGTCCCGAAGTGCCACCTCTACATGTTTTTTGAACACCTCCAGGGTAGGTGACACCTCCCTGGGCAGCCTGGTCCAGGGCCTCACCACTCTGGCAGGAAATAAATTCTTCCTAATATCCAATCTAAACCTCCCCTGGCACAACTTGAGCTCATTTCCTCTCGTCCTATTGCTAGTAACCTGGGAGAAGAGACCAGCACCCACCTCACTAGTCTCCTTTCAGGTAGCTGTAGCGAGAAAGAAGGTCTCCCCTCAGCCTCCTCTTCTCCAGACTGAGCAACCTCAAGTCCCTCAGCCACACCTCATGAGACATTTCCCAGAATCTTCACCAGCTCTTTTGCCCTTCTCTGGACCTCCTCCTGCCCCTCAATGTCCTCCTTATACTGTGGTGCCCAAAACTGACCCCAGTACTCAAGCTGTGGCCTCTTTTGCCAACTTCTCTACTATTTCTCCTCAGTGCTTTATATATTTTTCCATTAGTACCCTTCTCTTGGCTCCTTGAGTTACTAAGTAAACAACTTGACTTTCGTCTCTGTTTCTAGTTACTGTGCCTGGCTGGAGTTCACCTATTTTCTCACTTGCCTCAGTAACTGTTTGTCAGGAAAGCAACCCAAGGTCACAGGTTTGTGCTTTATAAAGCCAGGTCCCTGGAGACAGACACATGAACCTCACAAACTGGACCTTGACTTACAGCTCCTCTCCCCAGCTGCACTCTCATTGTGATTCCAGAGCACAAATCCCACGGCTGTAGGTCGTGGCTGGGTTGCCATCGGGGCAGCTGCACACAGCAGCTCTCAGCTTGCTGAGGGAGCAGGCGACTTTCCTCACACTGCAGCTCCAGTCCCTCAGTTCCCCTTGCCCACCTATTCCCCTTGCTCAGAACTGCATTATTTCTTTATGCAAACTAACATATGCTGCATTGCCTCAGTAATTTGTACTGTATATTTTGCTCCGTGAAGAAAGATGAGTAAGTAATCTTAATAGGCCCAAAGAATGGCTGCACTGAATAAGAAAATGCGCCAGAAAGATTTAAGGAACAAGGGAAGACTAATAGCTTTGTATTTTGCTTTGCTGAAATTACACAAGTGGTGAATCCTGAAAGACAGTTATATATTATGATTATCTGAAAGGACAATTGCAGAGACATCACTCTGTAGGAGCAAAGGATGGTAGCAGTGATACAATACAGCACTTCCAATTTGTAAATTTTTTTCCATTTACAGATAGGTGTTTCAGACATCCATTTAAGAATGCATTAGTAGCGTGTAGCTCGGCTCACTTTAGTAATTTTGAATATTTCGTGTATTCAACTGTAAATAACAGCAAAAACCTTACTCATTATCACCCTGATAGTATAAGCTGTGAAAATAGTGATGCAAATGGGAGATTTCTGGCTTTAATCAAATAAAATGTAATGTTTTTTCTCAAAACAGTTT
Organism: Merops nubicus; assembly: GCF_000691845.1. Classification (NCBI taxonomy): domain Eukaryota; kingdom Metazoa; phylum Chordata; class Aves; order Coraciiformes; family Meropidae; genus Merops; species Merops nubicus. The sequence continues at coordinate 26,438 of NW_008623714.1, forward strand.
GGAGAGAAAAATGGATATTTCAAATATTTGAACTAAAACCAAATTATTGCAACAGTGTTCACCGTGGCATTTATCACACAGCATCCTTCCTGTTTACAGTAACAGAAGACTGAAACAAAGCAAAGTGTACTAGTCAAAAATTCTTTTATTTCAGGGTACGGAATAGCTTTAAATACATAGAGTAAAACTTTAACAGTTAGAAAGGCAATTTTAGGATGCATGTTTTGACCCTCCAAGCTTTCTTGGATTCCTCCTGGTACTTTCTCAGCTTTTCTGATAAAAGTTTTCTTGACCCAGGGAACACTGGCCTGGACCACTAGAATCCACTTAAGAGTGTAATACTGGTAAAAGTCTCCAAACTGAAATGCTGGAATTCTATTTGTACAAAGCAAATACAGCATGAACTGCATCACTGCTTGTACATTTCGGCCTTCAGTTTAATTTCACACAGGCCAGCACATTTTCATTGTATTCTTCTGCCTTTTTATTAAGCATTTCACCTAAAGGTGGATTAATTATAGTCACCATGAGAAAATACTTTAGGTAGGTGACCTCAGATGGCAAACACATTGTACATTTAAAATTAAGAATGGGTAATCTAGGTGGTTAAAGGATATTTGCTAAAGGCCAAGAAGATAAATGTTGCAAGCAAATACCAATACAGAGAGCAGGAAAGAGAAGGCTTTCACTGCACTGTAAGTCTGTCTTACAGTTTCTCAAGAGCCCATTTTGGGTAAAAGGGTAACCTTTTGTTTATTCTTTCTCTTCTCCACAAGGAGAAAGATGGGTTTTTTTTTAACAGCTTTATAAAATATATTAATTTTATCCTTCATTTTATCTATCATCTGTTCCCATTCTAGCTAATCAAACACTTAATATCAACTTCCATGTCCCCCAGTTCCCTCGGCCACGCCTCATAAGACTTGTTCTCCAGACAGTTCCCCAGCTTCATTGCCCTTTGGACACACTCCAGCACCTCAGGGTCCTTCTTATAGTAAGGGGCCCAGAACTGAACCCAGGATTTGAGGTGCAGCCTCACCGGTGCTGAGTCCAGGGGGACAATCCCTGCCCTAGTCCTGCTGGCCACATTATTGCTGATGCAAGCCAGGATGCTGTTGGCCTCCTTGGCTATGTGAGCCCCACTGCCGGCTCATATTCAGCCAGTTGTTGAGAACCGACCCCCCCCCCCAGGTCCTTTTCCACCAGGCACTTTCCAGCCACTTGTTCCCCAAGCATGCTGCATGGTGTTGTTGTGACCCCAGTGCAGGACCTGGCACTTGACCTTGCTGAATCTCATCCCTCTGGCCATGGCCTATCTATCCAGCCTGTCCAGATCCCTCTGTAGAGCTTCCCTACCCTCAAGCAACACCTCTCAACACATCCACCTGACTTGGTGTCAGCTACAAACTTGTTGACAGTGCCTTGATGCCCTCCTCCAAATCACTGATAAAGATATTAAAGGCAATAGGCCCCACTGCTGAGCCCTGGGTACATCACTTATGACTGGCCAGCAACTGGACTTAACACCATTCACCACCACTCTCTGGGCCGGCCATCCAGCTAATCTTCCATTTTTTATGCAGTGAATCATGTGCCCATTCACAACACATGAATATCAGTTGTAGAGGTTATTCCATGTCTGTATTAGCCATGAACTGCTTGGTAACCCTCCCACTCAGATATCCCACCCACACCTGCAGGAAGGAGTTCTGTGGAGCCAGGATTTATTTTATAGGGTGGAATACAACTGAAGTGATAAACAACTACTCTTGCTAGAGTATTGAAGAGTGCTCCTTAAGCGTGCCTTACTAACAGCATGTGTCTGTGTTTTTCTTCTGACTTCGGTACACTTTCAACCCAGGGAACCAAATTAGACAAAATTCCCTTTTTCTGGGAAATGCTGATAATAATAGCTCCATTTATTGGTTCAAAATGATGAAGGCACGTTTTCAAGTCTCTTCAAGTGACTACTTGTGATAGCTCGTGAAGTTATACGCATGTGTATTGCTTCAGAAAGACTTGACCTCTAAATGAAAGACTGAATAGAAAACATCACAAATGGAAATTGAATCAGGTTCTTGAGATTTCTTTCAGGTCTCTATAGCTCTAATAACCTCATCATGCTTGGACTTAATGGCTTAGCCTTGACTGCTATGATGCAAAAGTAGGAGCTGGAGGTCAGTGAGTAATTCACTGGAACAACATTTATTAATCCATAAATCTGTACCTTGCTTATGAAGAAAGATGAAATATATTTATCTGAGCCACAACTGGAATGTATAAATTAACAGAATGAAATTAGAGATAGAGTTTTATGTACATTTATGAAAGTATAAATTCTGCTCTATTTCAGTATTAACATAAAGAAAACCCTAGGTAAGCAATAATGTTACTTTTAAAAGAAATATTCACAACTGTAGTAACACTCAATCAATATTTCTGCCGAAAGAGACCCATGCTGTTGGGCCAGCAGTCTGAAGTGGTGTCAAATATTTCTGGAATGTTTATGTGTTATTATTTATGATTATGTTCTTTGAACTAAAATGGCTTTTCCTATCAGAAATCAAGCATTTAAGATAATAACATCAAAGATGATAACCTGGACAATGAAGAACATATTAAAAAAACAATCAGAATTGAGACTTTTCTACTTCTCAGCCTTAGCAACAGCACAGCCATAGTCCAACTTGCATGGGTAATTTTCATTTAATCACATGTCAAATTGAAGACTTAAATGAATTAAACTTTAAAAAGCATGCTTTCAGCTATGATTTTGACATCTAGTTAGCATACAATAACTGCCTTTCAAAAGCTAAATAAAATGTTTGACATGCTTTAAATGTTATTTTCAGTTTTATTTGCTTTATTATTTCAGTGCTTTGTTGTTATTTCAAGAAGCCCAGACAATACAGTTTAATTGTTAAAAGTTGCAGAAGATGTCAGATGAGATATACTCTTTGGTACAATGAGGATTAGAGTCTGAAAATAAGCACCCACTGAGGTCGCTAATCAGAAATCTGTGAAGTTCCAGGTTTTTAATGTTTTTATTCAGTGATGGTTTGGCTAATCAGTTTGTTCCCTGACCTCTCTGCTGCAAGAGGAAGATGGGGAGTCTCTGCTTAGCTTCTAGGTACTTCAGTGAAAAATGACGTCAGTGAAAATTTGCTTCTTAAAGCAAGTGGTGTTAAATTTTTTTCTCTTGCTTACCCACATGAGAAAGGGTTCCACAGAATTATTCTTTTGCAATAGCCAACCTGCAATGTGTGACACGTTTGCTTACTGGGGAGGTGCAGTCTTACCTGCCTGGGAGAAATGCCTCCGGGGGCATGGGGGCACCGTTTGGAAAAGCCACCTTGAGTAAGTGAGCCTGGTAGAGTTACAAGATAGTCTTGCAAGATTATTTCTCCTCACTTGAGCCAGCTCTTCCTGTGAGTGAATCCAACTACAAGACCTGACAATTTTAAGTAATTTCCATTTGAGCAGGTGAAGGGGCACCATCTGTTCCACTGTTCTGCTGTGGAGGTAGTAATTCTTTCATTGAAAAGTTACAATTCTGTCTAGGATAATCATCTGTATTGAATTTACATTTGTCCGGGCAGTCAACCAAGCTTTGACTTGCCGTTTTGCAATTAATAGATTGTCCTTCCTGCATCTAAATATACAAATAAAGTGGGAGGAGTTATTTAACTCAACAATAAGTGAAAGTGTAAAACTATTTACTTATCTCATACTACTATGGAACAGTTAGATTGTTTATCACAGTGGGGAAAAGTAAAAGCATTTATCAAAGCTTTCTCTTCTTTAGAAGGAAGTCAGGTGCTGTGTTTTCCGTTAGTAATTAGTGAGGATGTAAGCTACCAGTTATTAATTAAATCAGGAGGACCAGATAAATTTATAACAAGAATGTCAAGAGGATTATATTGGATTTCTGCAATTTTAAATGGCTGAAAATTTAGTGGGTTACCAATATTGAAAAGTGTAAGAATAGTAAAATCAGAAAACAATAGGTCTGTTTGATTTGACAAACATCTAGAAAATCAGAAGCTGAAAGGGATGCAATCAGTAAAGATAGGTCTGTAGCTGATGCAGCTGAAAATGTTCGATAAAAAGAAGGGGCTTGTTCAACAAGCTTGATCTGTGTGAGATGACAGTTATGGCTAACAGTATTGGCAGCAGTTGGAGGTGTTACTTTTCATGTGAGATAGAGAAAATACTGGGTTTAATATCCACTAAGCTTGGGCTTCTGAAGTCAGCTGGGTATTGTCACTTTGATGCACACTGCCTCTCCCATTCCCCTCCAGTAGACAAGGGCTCAGTTTTGCTCTTTTAAATAAAAAACAGTCCTGTGCTAGATCACTGCAGGCCATATTGGAAATGTTATTTTAAAAAGCCACCCTGCTAAATCATAGAAGATGATTACAAGAATGATTTGTTATTACTGACATGTCTGTAGCTGTGCGTAATAAAAGTGAACAAGTGTTTTCAGCATCTTTATAGATGCTCCAAGCAAAAATACAGGTCACTGTTGGTAAAAACTGGAAGTTAGTCTAATTTGAGGGAAAAATTATAATGAGCTACATTATAAATTTTATCCATTACAAAGAAATCAAGATAACATAGTAAGACTTTAGATTTAAGGCTCTGAGCTGCATTAAGTATGTGAAATCCAGACTTAGAAAACAACTGATAGGAACTGTTTGGGCCATAATAGCCAGACTGTGTGCTACTAAGTTTAGGGGAAGGAACAATAAAAATACTAGCCTGTCTTTCTTGAGTTTCAACAGAAAGACATGTTTCCCATTGGGTTTGTTTTTGGATTCTTTTAAGCTGTTTGTTTTCATGTTATTCAGAGAATTTTACGTTGATAGGTGGTGGGTCCTGTGTGTCTCAATTAAAGCATATGGAACAAAAGATTGTTGTTTTGGAACAAGAGGTGATAGTTGTGTATAAAAAGGTTTTGAGCTGGAAATTATAGTTTGATTAGGGATTTTAAAAACTGAGAACTAATGGTCATAACTGAAGACAGTTGTTTGACTATTTAAGGCATGGGCTTCATACCTTCCTAGCATTTGAAAGACGTAAGCAGCTGAGAAAATTAATATTAGTAGCAAAGCTAGATTATAAAGTTGAAAAAATATTTTTGACTACTTCTTTATTCACTGGCTCCTGGTAGTGGAGAGAAATGTTGAAGTAGGCCTATTCTTATACTTTTCTGCAATCTTACTGCATCTCCTAAATAAAGTATCTTGTAAAACAGAATTATCATCTAAATAATATAATTAATTCAACATAAACAGTAATATTTTTCTTTATGATCTCTTTTTAAAAGGATATTAATTTGCTTCAATGAATGAAGATAATAAGGTTAATAGTTTAATGTTCCTCAGTTGATATCTGCTGCTTTTTCTATTACCTTTTTTTCAGTTTTTGATTATAAATTGTCTAACCCCTGGTGTATAATTCCAGAAATCATCCCTTCAATGTATCCAAAGCTATTTACTTAGACTCATCTTTTATTATTCCCACTGCCACAGTCTAATTATTGTAGTGAAAGATTGAACACAGAATAGTTCGGGGCTTTGATCAGTCTTCATATAAATTTCAATAATGAGAGTAAGAGGTTTGTGGTTTTCTGAGATAATTTGATCCCTCCGGACACACGCTGCTTTTTACAAAACACACTGGATGCCGTGTGAGACCTCTGACAGAATTTGTGTCTGGGTTCAGGACATCTCTGGAAGAAATATTCTTTTTTCATACCAATAAAGAGTAATTTAATATTGTTAAGTATATCAGAGAAACTCTATACTACTGTACATATTTCCTTAAATTTTCACTTCATTTTCCCTCATCAGTTTAATTGTCTGTATTACAAGCTCCTACATCAGCATTTTCAGAATCCACTCAGAATACATAATAGGTTTGCTTCCATTTCTCTCTTCTTGAAAAAATATGCTGTCAGTAAAATAAATAAAACAAACCATAATCCTTGTTATTCTATTACTATCAGTGCTAACTCCCTTTGGAGATAAATAGAAAAGCAGCTGGAGTCTGAGGATATTTTGTAATCTTATAAATTGAGATTTAAATGCCTCAAGGAGGAAATTTCCAAAATTATTGTGACAGAAGATAAGTCCCAGCTTTTGGCAAAATTTTATTAGAGTTACTTGTTCCAGATCATTGTCTGATGCCTGAATGAATTAAGAAAATGGAAGCACTGCCATGTAGAGAAATAGCCATTTGGTTTTTTTTTTAATCTTGATAAATTCTTCCAAAAGTGCTCTGTCATCAGCATTATCAGGTGTGACATACTCAGGGACACTATCAAATTAAAAATCATGAACCTTTAGCTGATGTCAGGTTATTTTAAATTGTATGGGTATTATCTTTCCTACTAATAACTTCTCAATTTTTGTAACCAAACATTTACATTTTTTTTTTACTGAGAGTGAGAATTAGTGGATTTTTAAATTCATTTGGGGTATGGCTTTTGTTTTTTCTCACTGGCCTAGGCAGTTAAAATAAAGACTTGATGTCTTTCTGTTTCCTTTAGTGTCAACTCCTTGAGAAGTTTAGCTTATTTGGATGACAAACCATGAAAATAAACACTAATTTGTTTAAACTTAGTGAATCCCAGTTGCCCATAAGTGTAATCATTGCATTCTCAGCTATTTGCAGAAACTATTAGTGGTATCTAATGCTAATACTTGGGCTAATAACATTAAAAGAATACTTTGTTCTTAGGATTCACTGTTTGCTTGGAGACGAGAAGGTACAACCTCAGATGAATACCAAACATCACATGTACAACACGAGACATCCCACAGGCAACGTAAACCTCACAGAATACAGAGTTTTACTAAGACTTCACACAATGAAGGACAAATTTTCATTAATACTGTGCAAGGCAGACTCATTTAAGACCAAAGAAATAGTATATTTCATTTCCAGTAGGCTGTACAGCTTCTTCTGCAGTCACAGGAGGGATGTCTTCTCTCCGTTCCATCCTGTGTGACAGGAAGTCATTCTCTGTTCACATTTTCAGAGCTCAACTGATGTCTTGGCTTGATCTGTTTCAATTTTTCTTAAAGATATCCCTGATGAGGGAAAGTCTAAAATCTGCAAATCTGGTAAATAGGAAAGCAGGACTGGAAGGCAAAGTGTACTTAATGATACACAGGTGAAATCATCTGGAAAAATGGACTGGCAGGAAGAACGAGTGGCAAGTGCTGCACTTGGGCTCCATCTCAATGGCCATATCCAGAAAGGGGACATCCAGCAAAAGCTCATTAGGAAAGGAGCTGGGCATTACGGTGGTTGGCAGGGAAACCATGTCACGCTGCCATGGAAAAGGCCAAGCAGTAGTGGAGCCTGCAGGAGATGTGAAATGACCCTTCTGCTCTGCCCCACGCTGTAGGGATCTCAGCTGAAGGCTCACTCCGTGGCGAGTTTTGAGCAGAGCACAGGGAAGCACACACGAGCACGCGTGGAGGGAGCACGGGCAGAGATCAGAAGGCACACGGCAGATTGAAATAATAAGGTCTGTTTATTCTGAAGTAGACTAAAGTGCCAAAAGCTGGAAAGATGAGTGCAAATAACCAGACCATGATGGATAAGACTGAAGACGTGATTTATTTTGTAACAGGAAAGAGGCAGGTTAGGCATTAGAAGAAAACTGCTCCATTAGCAATGGTGAAGCACTAGAACAGCTTTTCGGGGAAAGCTGTGAATTTCTTGGTGGTAGTTTTTAGGAAGCTTTCACTCACATCTGTCAGGAATTGCATAGGTAATGTTGATCTTGCCATTTTCTTGGCTGTATCACACTGTACAGCAGCTGTCTGTGGGCATATGTAGTAATGTCACAGTGATAAAAAGACTTTGAACTTAACTCTTTAGCAAAAACTTAATATAACTGATGGTGTTCAACACCATCACCTATAGGAACCGAGTATCTAGGGACTTCTGAAAAAATATGCACTATTTTAAATGCAGTATGTACACTTTTCTTTCATAACTGAATCAAAAATCTGATCTCCAGCTTTACTAATCCCAGCAGTTCTGAAACACGAAAGTTTTGCATTGCCTTTCAAATGGAATTTTGAGAAACATCAAGCTAAGAACATCTTAAATTGTTAGTTTGGGGTTCTTTTGAATCTTATGTTTCACATTTCCAGAACACGCGGAAATAAAGACACATGGAAAGAAGCAGGAGATGTGCTTATTTCTTTGTTCATATTTTCTTTTAATGAATTTAATGGTAGATTTACATTTCAATGATTCAACTCCAAAATCATGAAAACTCACTTAGATAATGAAATTCTGTCCTATGCCTGGTGCTTCATTTCACCTGGTCCTTCCTTCAATAGCCACCCAGTGATGCTTTCCTTCCTCAGCTCTGTTTCCCAGCTTCCAGCCTTTAACAGCTAAGATACAGATCTATGGTATAACAGAAATCAAAGGGGTCATAATAAAATATCTGAAGAAGAGTGGTGTAGTCTAATTTTAATTAGTTTAATCGATGTGCAAAATTAAAGTTGTTTTCGATACATAAGGCTTGTTATTGTTTGTTCTTTCTCTGCCTTAGAAGAATCCTACAACATTAGAAGTGTGTCACATTTTTTAGGTCCAAAAGCCTGGAAGGGCTTTTAATGGGAAAGAAAATGCTTTTTGAAAACTAGAAAACTGAGCAGTGAAATAAATTGAGCCTCAAAAAGTGATTGAAATCTCCAAGTCAATATACAAAAGGCATCCAAAGACTCGTGAAGTCTGACAGAATCTTTTTAGTTTGAGGTGTCTTTCATTTTGCATCAGGGCTTACATTTTTTAAAAATAGAAGAAAGCAGTGCTGTCAGGTGAAGCGGGTTTGAAAGCAGGCTGCCTGTTCATGAAAGCCTGAAATTGTGCACAACTCAAGATAATGCGTCTTCAGCAGATAACTGAAATAATACATTTCCTAAATTGCTTGCATTAAGCAATTACTGATACTGTAGTGGAAACCATATAATTTTCTTCCTTCCTTGTAGCCTCAGCGCCGTGTCACGTTTCACCTACCAGATGGCTCCCAGGAAAGCTGCAGTGACAGTGGGCTCGGAGACCACGAACCCACGAGCGGTGCTAGCACAGCGCACCCGCTGCCCCTCGGCTTCCCCCAGGAGGAGTACTATGAGCAAGCTTCACCCAACAGCCGGACAGAAGGAGACGGCAACTCGGACCCGGAGTCCAGTAAGTGTTGAGCTCTGGTCGTCCTAGTTACTCAATCATTTTGGTATCAAAAGTGGGCTTCTTTTTCAGGCGATGATTAAAACCGAACATCGATTTTAAATGTGGCCAAAGAAGCCCTATATTTCTAAAAATGCAAAGTCTGGCCATTGGAAATAAAACTCTCTTGAGCTGTAAAGAGTTTATGGGTGACCTGGTGTTTTTATAGATCTGCCGTGCTGTGCTCAGAGGAGCTTTCTGATGAGGTTCATGCTGTTGCCCTTAGGGTCATAAGTACTGTGCTGGGGGAGGTTACACTTTTTAAAGCATTTCCGTATCCAACGCCACTGCACCTTGCAGTTTCACAGGAGGAACCTCTGGGTGATGGGTAGGTCTGTGAAGACACTGCAGTCTCCAGGAATAAGGGTTTCTTGATTTGGCTTTTGAGAGCAGCTATGGTATGTAGTAATAATCTCTATAGAGTTTGTCACCTTGCTCCTGCCATTATCACTGATGTCTTATGATACTGAAAGCAGGCAGAATCAAGGTGAGGTCAGGACCACGCCAGAGCAATGGGTACTGGTATTGCTTTCTCTGCTGTGAAGTGATAGCCAGTTAGACACCAGTGTACTTCAGTCACTTGTTAATTGTCCAGGGGCTCTTTATCTGCATTAAATTGAACCATGCCATTGATAAAGAGACACCTGAACGTCTGTAAGCCTCTAAGGCCTTGTTAGCGGCCTAATAAGTGGTTTGAAAATACATCTGTTCTGGGCAAAACTTGGCCCAAAAGGTGTATTTCAGCTGCTTTAGTGTATCACAAGGAATGAATTAGTAAGTCCTGTGCACTTGAAATAGCTCTGTGAGAAGGTAGTTACATCTCTGTGCTGGCAAATACAGCATCCAGCCGAGAGCATTACTCTGATCCGAGGCTCCTGGAAACCCCGCGGCTGCGCTCCCTCCTGCTGCCCGAGGCCGAGGGCTTCTCTGCACCAAGAAAGAAGTTTCTCCTTCAGAAACTATTAACTGGGGATCCTCAGTTTCAGACTTTTTAAAATTTGGAAAGTTATATGGTCCTTGAAGTAATGCCAGAATATTATTTGTTTCTGAACTGATAGACAGCTGACAAGAACCATCTGAGGCTTTGGATGTTATGTTGAAAACATTATTAATCATTTGCTTTTGTTTGTGTTTTGAGGCTGTAATATACCCCTAAGAATATTCTAGGTAGTCAAGCTGAATTCTTCACATAGTGAGGCTCTAGAGGGCTACAAATATACACAGAAAGAAAATACCAAGTTATATATTGGTGTTTTCTGCTTTCAGTATGCATACTCATGATCTGAACTTTCTTTCCATCTCTTTTTTGTTGTTTGTTTGTTTGTTTTTTGTAACTCATATTTATGCTTTACTGAAGTGAGCATGACATACATGAAATCGGTATTTGGGTCCTTTCATGCAGAGAGCGTGGGACAGGACCTGGTGTACGAGGAGTTGTTAGAGCAGGCATGTGGATCCTGCCTTGCTGCTTACAAAGAGGCTCAGTTTGGGATTTACCAGCGCTTTTTGAACCCAGTTTGTGCAATTTCAGAAGAAATACAGATCATGACTCTTCTAGAACGTTGCCCTAAAAGTGATACAGCTTTGACATCTGAGCATCATTGACATGTATCACTGTGTGAAGACTAAGCAGGCATCTGATGTCTGTTCGAGTGTGAAGTTGAAGAAAGTTTAATCACCTGTCTAATTACCTCAGAGTTCAGTTGTAAACTTGAAATCACAGTTTAATTAGCATTTATGTTATGTGAAGATTTTTAGCCCTTCTAACTCGTATCTTATTAAAACAGTTTAATTGACACAATATAGCATGATGCTTACAGCGTGGAAAGTGTTTTGCATTAGTCTGCAGTCCTTTTTAGTAGTTTATGCTTATATTAATGGCAGCATCTAGTGGTAGGAAAAAAAGTGGATATAAATAATCTCTGTTGTGTGCTCTCATACATCTACATTAAAAAAAGGGGGAAGATCCACAGCATGTTTTTATTCAATATACTACTTACTGTAGGTAAGAACAGCTGAAATATCTTGTGTGCTGACCTATGGAAGTGGTCAGCCTGAGGTTCATTCCATTCATTTCTGCATGTTTGACACATTTAGTCAATACTGAAATAGTGAAAAACATTCAGAGTTGTTAGCTTCTTCTGCAAACATGCTGCCATAGTTTTGATTGTTGTGGGTTTTTTTTGTTTTTTTTTTTTAATCTAATTTGGTGTGGCATGATATATTTGAAGTATTTCTATTCTTATTTCATGGACCAAAATTGCATTAATGTGAGAAGAGAAATGGATATACGGTCAGATAATCTGAACTCGTGCAACAGAATAAGCATAGCCTGCATTCTGTCTCAAATTCTTTAATATCTGACCTGTTTTAATCTGAAACATTGTCTAAACCATTAAGCCTGATTAATCATCTGATGGTGATTTAGTTCTACTTTGCCTACCAAGGAGATGTAGAGTTGGGATGAAACAACTTCAATAACGTCTAGAGCCTACTGAGATGTTAAGTGGCTTACGAAAGCTGATGACAGATGCCACATCACACAGGGATATGTTCAAAAGTGCTTTCCAACTCTTGTTTTTCCTGAATACAGTTCTTAGGTTTTATTTGTTTCTCTAATATTGGAAAGTATTGGATTTTGGAAAAGTTCCATTTGTTAGCAATAGTAAAGTGTTTATTACAAAACCCTGAAAAAGATGAGCATAACTTAAAATAGCAGAAGCTGAGAAATATTGGTGAGAGGAAACCTTACAAATTCATATCCAAAATAGGACTGAAGCAGTGGGGAATGAATAACTAACAATATAATGGTTAAAAAACTATGAGCAATTTATATGTACATCTTTAAAATTATTTTACTGTACTAATTAAAATTATAAATTAGATATTTCAAATTATTTGTCTTTTACTTTAGTTGCTTCCTCTTAAAATCTTCAAGTGCAGTGTGGTAGATGTGTCATAAGGAAGAGATGCCAATAAACTGTCACACTGAGTAAATAGTAATATAAGAATGCATAGAGATTTGTAGAGAATGTTATCCTTAAGTAATGGCACTAATGTATGTGGTATTCACATATTTTCTACTCATAAATTGCTCAAACTAGTAAGGATGCTCCAATAGCTGCCTATGTTAAGGATTTTAACTATGCTACTCTTTTTTTTTTTTTTTCCTTCTCTCTTTTTTTCTCTGTATTATGTTTAAATACAAAACCACATTAAAAAAATAGACAAAAAGTAAAATAAATATCTCTTTGGGTAAAGTTTCTTAACAAACTCTCTCTCAGGGTTGCCCACTTAGTGAGCATGTGGCGTGGGTGAGAATGTGGGCAGAGTAACAGGAATATGATTGCAGCTTTGGGGGGGGTGAAGGGAGAAGTGCCAGAAAACCTGAAAATAATCTGCAATTAAATAATTGTAATTATTTTGTATAAACAAAATGGAAGTACAAACAAAGCTTGTTGAAAATTACACTGTGATCTCAGGGGGTTGATAAGAGAAAACTGGCATCTTAAGGAGAGGGGGTCTGTATAATGATATTTAACATGAATTAGTGCATAATAAGCCAAGAAAGTTGTCTTGAAAATCAGAAAGCGTAGCACTAGGGAAAGGATAGGCAAAAGGTGAGCTGATATGTACTGCAACTGCATGGTCACCTGGAGCTGGTGTTGCCAGAGGTGTCTCCCAATTGCACTTGGGTGAACAGGTTAGAAGACGTCATCTGAGGTCAACCTGATCCAGCTGAGGAAAAATTTTATCTTTAAAGAGATCGATTTCCCAGTTCTTTTTGTTACATGAGGCACTACTTGTGGACAGCAAACAAGTGAATGAGTAGCTGGGGCAAAGCTTAGGCTGGCTTTAAGTGATCAGCAGACTTCAAGAGAATTAGTCTTAAGAAGAATTAAGACTGTAATCTATGGTATTTAGCCACATAAGAAGGAGGTTTTCAGCAAGAATGACATCTGTTCATGATTAAAGACAGCATATATTCCTTCCCCCAAATTAAAAGAGCACTTTCACCTTGCCTTAATTTTTGATAAGGATGATGCTGATGAGGCCAAAGACAGGCTGATGAAGAGTGATGATAATGGAACTAAAAGTCAGAACAGGTTCAGTGCATTCATATGGAGGAGAGGACACAGTCTTCCTCCCAGGATATCAAAACTGATAATGTTTTCCTTATTTTTCTGTAATTCTAAGAGACAAGGTGTCAAGGAAAAAAAAAAGTGCTCGGTGAGGCTTCACTACTGGAAAATATTTACAAGAAAGAAACTGAGATGTATGTAAACAGAAAGCCATAAATGCTATCGTAGGCTTTGCAAGAACAGTACTGGATTAGCTCTATTATCTCATTCAACAAGATGTATTTTTAATATTGGGGAATACATGTCTAGTTAATCTATACAGATTTAAGAACTAATGACTGTTATTATGACATTGAGGTGGAGAATTAGTAATTAAGAAAGAAAATACATAGATTACTAGAATGGAAAAATGTCCATCATTATCTTCACTGAGCTTGGCATTATAAAGCAAAACAGGAATGTGTCAATGAAACATTCTGCTATCTCAGAGCCAAGCATCACTGAAAATATAGAGGAGGAGATTGTATGACACAAGAATTGGATTGTGCTGAGGGTTTGGAGTAATAGCAGTGGGTTGAAACCTAATAGCTGAGAATCTTTCTCATAGGAATGGGTGTATTTAACTAGTATATAAATCACCAGCTGAAAATGACTTAAAGAAAAAAAAAAAAAACAACTGAGTATTACAAAGATAAACTATAAATCACCAGTACATAATATGACTGTGAAAAACTCCTGGGTTACCCCTAGTACAGGAAAAAAAAACAGAAAGAAAAAAACAAAACACAACAAAACCCAGAAGGCAGTGATGATACCACAGTGGGAATATTATGAATAGTGTTGGCTTCCCACATTAAAGAAAGGTGAAGTCACTTGAGAAATAGGTGTAAAGAAATATTATTAATAACAAGGGGATGGAATGCCTATATACAGAAAAAGGAGTTAATATTGGCTTGTTTAAACTGCAGAGTGAAGGCTGGCTGGGGATTAGGACTGAGCTCAAGTAATAGCAGAGGATGGGGGTAGGGAGGTGTTGGTGGGCAAAACGAAGTGCTGGTTTGCTTCACAGGCGGGCGAGCGGGTGCTGTCTGTAACCAGCCGAGGCCAGAAGTTTGGGGGTTTCAAGCACGACCAGTGAGGAAGTCTAGAAGCAGGGAATGAGAGGGCTAACTGGTTTCAAAAAGAAGCTCGATAACTTTATGAGGATGAATAAATCACCCTCTGTAATAGCAGCAAACGTGTTCTGTGATCCAGGAGGTCCCTTTGCCTCGTTGGGGGTATAAAAGCTGTCAGCTCGCCGAGCCTCCATTTGTGTTCCCCCTTGGCAGGCTGGGCAGGGGGGCACTCAGGGGGCACTCGTGTGGCAAGACCTGAGCCGGGGTGCAAAAAATAAACCCACAAAGTTTTAATTATCTCGTTCCCTGTCTGAGAACTGGGGCTAGGAGTCCTTGCCAGCAGATACCTTTTTTTTTTTAAAATAGTGTTCTCATTATTTTGTCTCTTCTTGTGTGCTTTAATTCCACAATAAGGTTGAAATGTAACAGTAATATTTTAATTCAGTTGTTGCTAAGTTATAAGCATGCTACAGCACTTAGATCTAATTTGAGTAAAAAAAGCATACTGTCATTAGTTAAAGATAATAAATCTAGGGCTAAAACACATCCCAGTCTACCACATCTGCCCGTTGGGTCCTTTTACTTCTGCTGTATTGGGTTTTTCTATCCCCACAGCTGAACAGTAATAATTAATTCAGAAAGTGCTGAGGTAATTAATCTTTCTGAGGCAATAGTGTTTGATTGATCTTCTACCTTTAATCAAATTAGCTTGTATGTAGGTGGGAGAATGTAATGGCTGACTACGGTACTGTAGCACTTTGTGAAATGCCAACCTTTCTGGTGACCTCCTGAGAGCGTGCCCATGAATCACATACATCTAAACCACCGCAGCAACCAGGAAGTGGCTGTTTGATTTAAAAGATGGGGAACTGGCAAAGATCAAAAGCAGGGTGTGCTCAACATTCAGATTTTAAAGTATGCCTCCTTTAGAAGTGCAACTTTCTATCTGCATGGCATATGTTTGAGGGCATTGAATGTCACAGGGCTGACAACTGTGTGGATTTTCCAGATGTTTTAGCTAGCTGTTTCTGAAATAAAATAACCATGTTGTCATAAGCACACAGAGTGAAGCAAGCCAACAGAAATGCCAATAAAAGAAAACATGATGATATTCTTGATTTGTTGATGACTGGAGATTGGAGAGGAGGAAAGAGGTCAGATTGGAGAGGTGAATTTACAATTATACAGATGAGTGGTTTTTGCAAGCGGATTTTTACTCGTACCTAAGGGAATGCAGATAGCATATTCAGAAATAATTCCATGATTTGGTAATTTGATTCCTGAGTGCCTGACTTTAAAGTTCCTGCAGCAGCTGACAAAAAAAGGGGAAAAAAAGGACAAAGCAAATCAAATGAAAAAATGCAAAAGCAAAAAGATTGTACCACTCAAGTTCTATCAGTAAAGGATGGCACCATAAACACAGACTATGATTTTTAAAGACTTACACTTTCTGTGGATAAGGACCACTCTAGAAATTCTTCTAAAAGTAAATTTTAGATATTTTATTATTGATATCAGAATGTAATATCTTGATGTACATTTTGTAGTATTGGGCAAAAAGCAAGATAAAAGCAAGTTTTCTGAAACACACCATATTCTTTCATGCAAAATCGGTGGGGATTGGTGAGGAAAATCAATGGGGAAAATCTGTTGGATTTTCCAGGCTACAAACTGGGATGAAGTAATACAAGCAATAATAATGTGTTTGTGAATATCATCTCATATTATTCTTGGCAAAGGTTTGTAATAGAAGTTACTCTGTATAAAAAGATTAGAAAGAATAGCTCCACTTTGCAGTTTAGAATTCAGTCATTTCTTGCGAAATAATAAGAAAGGCTTTAAAGTGTTTGTTTTGGTTTGGGTTTTTTTTTAATAATAAATGAGATCTGACATCTGTAAACATTGATTTAGTGGCAGATGTTCTGTGATATATATTTATGTTATCACTTAAGCAGACATGGTAATGGATAATCCTATTTTTTTCTGTTTGATGTTTCTGTAAGTTTGAAAATGTCTCGCTATAGCAAGCAGCCTGGTGGGGCAGAGGTATATGGAGAACAAATTTCTTCCCTCTACTTTTTCAGACTCCTTTTCAACCAGACTAGCTGTCATATTTGCAGTAAATAGAGGCCCTGAAGTTTGGCTGGTAAATGGAATCTAATTTGGAGCATCCTGTATCCGGGAGCGTATTAGGGCTTTGATGGTTACGATAACTTGAAAAGTCACAAAGGGCACAGATTGAAACGGGAAGTTTATCTGGAGCATATGAAAGCTGAAGTCATTGATAGAGTTCCCTTCTGGTGACAGATTTGAAGACGAGTGTATCCTACGTATCTTAAATCTAGTTGTGGATGAGATAGAAGTTTATCTACAGGAAGCAGACCTCTGCTAGCAAAGCAATCCCTTATCTTGTCCACGGGCTTTGCAAATGACAAGTGTGAAGACCAGGCACAAGTGGGAGTCTGGGGTGGCAAAGTCACCCAGCTCCAGCAGAAAGAAAGGCTTATTCTTGGACAATAAGCCTTTCTTTGCTTCTAATTTTGATTAGGCCACCCACACAGTAAGGTGAAGTTCATGTGACATTTGTGTTTCCGTACTTAGGAGCAGTTCATTTTATGTCCTTCTTCTGTCACTCTTATTTTGTCTGAAACTTTCGCTTCTTATTTTTAAGAACAGAAAAACACGGACAATCCAATTTGTTGTCCTTTATTTCAAGTCAAGCTAATCAGTGGCACCAGGAGGAGCTTTTGGCAATATGAAGTGTTAAAATGTTTGTTAGCATCTAGTTCCTGTTTTTAAAGCAAAAATATAGGGAAAAAAATTCTTTGTTTTATTTTATATAATTTAGGCCATCTGAAAAAAATTGCATGATTATGATTTCATTTGAAGCATCATAATTTATTACTTGATTACACTGTGGTTAATGAAAAATGTATCAGGAAATATATTTAGTGACTGTGCAGCTACCAGTCTGTCTTAAAAATTAAATGGAAAAATTGTATTTATTGAATAAAGAAGATTCCCAACTGACAGTGCACTTAAAGTCACAATATTTGCTGAATCAAATCTGATCAGCTCAATAAATCTAATGATTTTTGGCCTTTTTTGTGTCGTTATGTGGTCATCCTTTAATCTGATGTTTTCTTCCTAACTGGACTTTTGGTAGGGAAATAGGATCTAATCTTGAAATATGCATTAGGGACAACAGAACTTTTGCTCCAAAGAGCTCATGTATATCCCTGTATTCCTAAAAATGGAGATATTTTTTCTTTTACTCTGCAAGTATTTTTTAGTCTTCTGGAAAAACAGCATATTTGTAATAAACCACAGTTTCTGTGTTTTTTTTAGAGGTTATATAGTGTGTATTGTGAGCCTTTTATCTGGCTACTTTTCAAGCCTCAACTTTGCTGTGGTAACGTCAAGGGAAGGCTCAGAAACCCTTTTCCAGGCTCTGTGGCAGGGGAACACAGGACTCGTGCCCATATCCAGCCAGTACAGCACCAGTTTTTCTTGACATCTACTGGTCACTGATATTATATATACACATTCTGAAAACCAAAATATATTTGTCTGGGTTGACCTGGAGAGACCTAAGCAAAATATTTATGATGACGCCTTTGGATTTATATTACATCAGAGTTTGAACTTCTCGTGTTTGTGTTTAATACGAATAAACAGTGTTGCTGCTTTCTTGTTAGTGGCAGGATTTTGTAGGGGTTGTTGTTCAGAATCCTGTGCAGTTCAGTACTTTTATTAGGAAACCAAGGTATACTGTAACTGCTAGTAAATGTTCTCTCAGTTAACTCTGCCTCTGCCTTGCTGATTTCAGCAATGCCAGAAGCTCCTCTCTCACTTACTTCTTTCATAATTCTCACCCTGCTCTCATGCTATTTTGGTTATTTGTAGATATTTGTAGAATATATTTGTAGATATTATGTAGAATTGTGTAGAGTCACCTGATGGCCAGATCAACTGGCTCGTGGAGGTTTTTGCAGTAAGAAGTGAGTTTAACCTTACTGTGTAACGTCACTGGCAAATACTCACCTGCATCTGTGCATGCTAGTAACGCCAACTTACAGACTGTATTTAACAAATGCTTTTGTGCTCCTCAGATCTGTGTTACTTCTGGCAGGGTGAGCGACACTGTTGCATCCTGAATAACTTGGCTTAGATGGGCTAATAGGATGGGATAGTGAGATGGAACAGGAATTACCAGCATCTTCCCTTTTTCCTGCTTTGTGCTTTGAAAAAACCATTACTTTCTGACAAGCCTGGCTGCCAAGCAGCACTGTTACAGTGGTTGTCCTTACAATGCTTAAAGCTCTACTCAAAGCCTTGGTGCATCAAACGAAAATTCTCTCTAAATAACAATGGGAAGCAAGAATAGATTCAGCTCCAATGCTGTTTTCAGGATACGGACATGGCTAGTTGATTCTGTATGGTGTGCTGTACTTAAATTTTTCTCATCCAGAATAACTCTGTTTCTTTGAAATATCAGGAAGAACAATGACACTATTTCAGGAGCTGTTCTTTTATCTGATTATCTTGACTGATGTTCCAAAACCAGTGTCCCAGAAGATGTGTCCTCTATAGGATAAGGCGTTATAAAGTCTAGCCCTCACCTAATACTTTAAAAGAAAGCAAGCATTTCTCTACCAAGAAAGGCTTTACTCATGTCACATACTAATCATACACCAAAGAACTGTTTAGAAAAAGAAAGACATCCTCTGCCTCTCCTCCTCAGGAGAAGTACATGTAAAGAAAAACAGTGGCAATAAAGATAGAAATGGTGAGGAAAAGCACTTTGAAAACTACAAAAGCAAAAATGTTGTTTGTCTTTGTATTACAGATATTAAAGCTTTTTAAAGAAAACTTTAAACACATGCTCATTTTTCCACTGGGGGTCAAATATCCCTGATTGCAGAATCTGCTGGGGTGGAGCTTTCATAGACCTGCCTCTAAAATTAGCTCCTTATTTCTCTTTTTTTGTGAAGATCATAAGAATCTCTTTCAGTTGACCCATTATCAGTGAGCATTACTTTGACCTACTTCAACACTGGAACGTACTCACAGCACTGTGAAAAAGATGTATGCCAGAGAAGATCTGTAAATAAAACAGGTCCTCTACCTGTCTTTGCTGTGTCCTATGAATGGAGCAGCATTTGGTTATGTCTGTGTGTGTGGTCTGAGTTGTGGTGTGATGATTAAAGTATGATTTGTATGTTCTGTAAAGAATATTAACAGATAAACAATCAGCTTGTATATTGAATTATTTAGTTTTCCATGTAAGGGTTCATAATTACAAGATAATTAATTTTTGTTGAAAGGATTAAGGTACTTTCTCCTCAGATTTATTTTATATTTTTGTTTACATCTGCAAAGCTACAGAAAGAGTTCAAAAGTGCAGTGCTGTGAATTATTCTGGAGTTGGAAAAGGACAGGGTTTGTTTTTCCAGTTCTTGCCTCTGAAATCTTCTGATTTTTTGATACAGCAGGGCTATTTCTGTGGAGGGAGTTTGTGTCTGGATCAGTGATGACTCCTGGACCTTAATTTGTGTCAGAATGCAGCAGATTGCCAACTGCATGTCACAGCTTCAGAAATGTTGTTCTCTCTGTCTTCCTGTAACTGGCACAGTAGAAGAAAGCACTGAGAAAAGAGCTGTGACATTAGTAAGACTTCCTTTGCTACTGATATCAGCTACTATAATACTTGGTAGAGCTCTAACATTAACACTTAACTGCTCAATAAACCTAATGAGTACAACTGGGTTTATCTGAAACTGCCTGCCTCTGTAACAAGAAAGCTGACTCACTAAATCTTAATGCAGTGGGAGATTTTCTGTCTTTGAGCTGAGAGGAGGGGTGTGTAGTGAGGCCTTTAAGGAGCTTTTCCTAGGAGTGTTTGTTTCTAGCAGACACCATGCTGTGACAGGCATCTTGCAACCAGAGCCCTTCCCACAGAGCCCCAGCAGCTCAAAGCAAAGAGAAGAAAAAATGGGTTCACATTGCATGACTAAAATTGCTAAGGAGACCACTGTCCACATCATGGTAATTCAATACACTGACTTAAAAGTTGCACTCTGATAGACAATACTACCACAAATCCCAAGAGGGGCAAGATGTTAGGAGCAGGGAAAAGAAGAAAATGCCCTGACCTTATTCTATCTGTTGGGTTAGAAGTGAATCATTATAAGGACTAAAAAGCTTAAAGATATTAAAAACTTAAGATATCAACACTTAAGATATTAATATAGTTGCTAAAGATTTCTTAATTAAAGACTCCTTCATAACTTTTTCTTTATGCTTTTTATAAATACTGAATTTTAGGGTTTTTTTCCCTCTGAAGCATACAAAGAAATGTGGTTACACTTTGTACATTAATCATTAACCCCTGCTGTCATTTGTATTTCTAATCTAATGAGTTCAAGAGAAATTATAATACAAGTAAGCAGATGTTTTCTATTTTGTATAAGACCTATTCTTGCCAAATAAAGAGAAAAGATGATCTATGTAGAGGGACATTAATATCTCTTGTTAAAACGTGCTTTGCAGGCTGAAGAAACTCATATACATAATGATAGTCAAAAGTCAGGGAGTAAAAATAGGAATTTGTTAAAAACAGCTGTGCTGCACAACTCTTTGACAGGAATGGAGAAATGCTTTATCCACTAAAAATTTCAGATTTCATTTAAAAGAAGCTGTAGCTGCTAATTTTCATCAAGACAGAAGGTTAACAAGCCTGTGAAATGGAGGGTTGGTTTGTTCTTGTTTCATGACCATAAAAAATAAGAAATGTTGAACTCTCTGTAGCATCATACTGTGCTTGCAGAATGTTTTTCATGCTGCCAACCACAGCACCACCATCTTAATGTTCCCTGGGAATCTGTCAAAGAAATGCTGACACAAAATAATGTTTTAATGCTATCAGTTATTTTTCCTTTTTTTTTTTTTTTTTCCCAAGGTGATCTTACGGTCGTTGCCCCATTGCCCAGATGAAGCACTGTGGGTGCCCTAGCCCAGCGTTTGGGTGCCCTAGCCCAGTGCTCTGTGGGCCAGGCAGCTCTGCAGACAGAGTGTGTGATCCCACTGGCGTGCAGACACAAGTTACTCACTCTGTTGTTCGACTGGAACTGTCATCACCTGAGTGGTTTGCTGGGTTATTTGGTTAGTATAGACTGCACATCAGAAAAGATCGTGGCTTTTTAGCCCAACGATTAGCAAGCTGAACTACAGGTGGTCCAATCTTTGAGTTTAGAAGCCAGATCCAGACAGCTGCCTGCCCTGGAAGGCAAGAAGATGGTTTCTTACTTGCAACATTGATGAAGCTCCAGAACAGAGTACTGTGTTGCATTTATGCTTTAAAAATTGATTACACTCCAAGCATATACTGTAACTGTATCTTGCACTTTAGAGTGACTGAGAGAGACTGGATCTAACACCCTGCCCTGAACAGTCCTTGACTAGTAATGCACAATTTTAAAGAAGCACATAAACAGAGTAGACAGGGCGATCACAGGAAGATTTTTCTGGTCTGGAAGCTGGAATTGAAACTGTGACCCAGCCAGGCAGCCAGCATTTCTAATTCACTGTCACTCTATCCTCTTCCCCCTAGCAAATGTTCTCTAATCCATAATCATTTTGCATGCTGAGGTGAGGTGTTAAAAAGAATTGCTTTTAAATAATAAGCTTATGACACAAACCAGCAAGAACAGGGATCTCAAGGTTAAAGATGGCATTTCTCCTTCAACCTAAGCTGCTGTAAAGGAAGAAAGAGTTTTTGAAATAAAATAAAATAAATAAAAGAAGCAGCTGTTAATACAACAAGATATATTATAAAAAGGTTTTTAAAATCTGAAGTCAGTGTATATGTACCTAACTAAGACATATTTCTCTTCCATTGTTAAAATATTTTTGTAGAAGCAAGATGTTTCTCAGGTGTTTGCTCCATATGTACTCAATTCAAATTATCACCATCTTTATCTCATATAAAACTAATTGCTGAGGGACATATTTTAATGCAGATGGCAACTTTTTTTTTCACCCCAACAGCAGAAGATGGTTCCAGTAAAATATACTATCTTTATTCGGATGTCCATAGTAACAAAAAGGAAAACAAACAAGTTTTTTTTTTTCTCAACAGAAATCCCTTTGAAAGTCGGTGGTTTTTCTACTCAAGTATCAGTGGTATTTCTGGAACATTTTTGAACATTACACACTTTGTCTGAGCTTCTGTTATGATTCTGCTCTGAAACAGTCCTCTTTCAGAAACACATTTCTTTCCTGCTTAGCATGTTCATGAGTTCTTCCTGGAGAGAAATTAAGAATTGTTAATTGCTGAGATGAAATAGGCTGCAGAAAAGGGTCATATATATGCATATATAGTTTAAAAAATCTAAAGAATCCCACTGGATTCTATGGGTGACTTCTGAATTCATTTTGTAAAGAAAAATAATACCGCTTGGTAGACTTCTGATACAATTTAAAAAATATGGCAAAGTTTTAATTCCTAAAATATCTCCAGAAGTGTCCCTGAGGACTGTGCAAGCCATCCGTCTGCTCAGAGTTTACCTTTGGGTTGGTCACACTCTCTCTGACTTGGTAACGTGCAAGGAATTATTCCAGGTACTGAAGGGAGAGAAATAGAAATAAGCCCAGACTGAGAGGATAGGTATGTGGAGCTATCAGCGGGAAGGCACCGGGCTGTGCTTAGAAGACTTCACTATAAAATCAGTTAAGATAAACCCCAAACTTTGCCACTCTATTTCAACAAATTCCTTTTTCCAGAGAACTTCAGCTGAAAAGCAGGATGCCATTTTTCTGTCAGGGTCTGTAAGCATGAGAGAGCTTTCTCTTGAGTCCTTGATGGAACGTGCGTTTTTATTTCCTTTGTGTCAGGAATTCATCTAACTTCAGCTCATGTCAGAAGAAGTCTCCGTTGTGAAATGTATTTGTAAATTACTGTTTGAGAATCTTGAACTAAAGGACCTGGTTTATTTGATGTGAAAATAATTCTAGTTTCACGTGTAAGATCTGTAACAATAATGTTGCATTGACTGTACTAGGTTTGTTTGGGGGAAAAAAAAAAGCAAACCTGACTGATCTAGGCAATTTGCAGCCTTGATTAAATAGAGTAGACAGATGAATGACTGAGAAGAAAAAAGAGCTCTGAAACTATGGACAGAGCAGTTTGCTTAGGCAGTACAGCTTTGCTTTTCTTTTTTCTTTTCATGTGCTCCAGCTTGGTCACCTATTCAGAATCAAAACGATAGGGTTGTACCATAGTTTTTCCCAAACATGTTGAACTTAACACTGCTTTTCAGCAAGGCCCTGATTTGCCACCCGGGATATTATCTAAAAATAAATCTACCATGGAGTGAGTCTCTAGTATCTGTGAGATTTTGGTTAGTCCTGCTCTGCCTACTGATGGATACAATTTTCTAGTCTAACTTTGGGGTGCCACTGGGATAGAAGTTATGCATGACACAGGGTTGTGGGAAAGATGCTTTCTGCCTCCAAAATGGTGAAACTGGAGTGGTTATTAACAAGAACTATCAGTCTATAAATCTTTACAATTACCGTTTGCAATTATAAAAGCTAAGGCCTAAATTAGGAAGCCCTGTGCACCAGTGTAATAGGCCCAACCACAACCAAACTTCACTGTGAAGTGCAATGAATAAGTAAAGCAACAGATCTGCCGAAATGAACGTTGTATGAATAAATGCAAATGAATTGGACATGAAGGAGCTTGGGGTGGTGGAAGAGATTGACTAGTTTTTCAGCAGTAAAGGAAATAAACAAAAGACCATTGCTAACATATAACCACATCTAAAACTTGGCTGTGGTAGTGAGAGGTGTTAGGGCTGGGACTTACTGACAGAACTGAAGATTCAATTGTTCATCTACCACTCATGAAACAGCAGTAGCTCCACACTGACCCTAGGCTCTTTCTCAAAGGGACATAGCAGACTTTGGCTTCAGACCTCTGAATGTATCACAAACTTACTGTCATGGGCTCCTGGAAGATGGGCATCTCCAGTTTCCCACTGGGAACTGGAATGAAGCTGTCAAGGTGGTTTTGAAAACATCCAGGAGATATCACATGCTGGTAATGCAGTACACAACACTTACAGGCATGGTATCAACCCAAGATCTACTTAACATGCAGTGTCCTACAGACCAGTTTCTCCAAAGGTCTATGTTCTGGAACACAGGAAAGAAAAAATGTATTAAACTAAGTTTCAAATAAACTTTTACATTGAGATTCTGCAAGTCACTGAGTACTTACTACAGAGACAGATACTTCCCGGTCACCAGAAAAACAAACTACTCCTAGATGTAAATCTAGCACATCGATCTGTAAAAATTGTTTTGAAGCATGTTGTATTTTCATTTTAACATTGAAACTTGTATGTGCTCAGAAAGCTGAGCAGTACGTTTGGCTTTAGCCTGTGCTCATTTATAATGAGTAATTATCTAATGACGATAGTGCTCAGCATGCATGAGAGCTCCCAGTAGCAAGATTTAGAATTTTAAGGAAATGCTGTAGATCAAATGATAATGTCACATTTGTATTCTTTCAGTTCCCTAGTCACTATTGCACTTTGTAAAGCAACTACAGAAATGGCTTGCAAATACATATCGTTTTGTGTGAGATGAGAAAAGATTCAATGATCCTTGAATAGTACCAATGATCCCTTTCACACACCTTGTAGTATCAGCTGGTCCTGTTCTAACCACTCCGTGCAGGTTGTCTCTAACTTTCCATAAACTTCAGATGACCTCCCACATGAATTGTCTCTGCATTTTGCTGTATTGTATGCAATATGTTTTCAATCCAGTCTCGAAATGTGCCACTACTAAGGTCTTTGGCAATAAACATGTAACTGAAGGCAGGATTAGCTCTGCTTGACTATGTGGACATATAGTGTAGTTTTTGTCTCTTTAATTGAAGGACCTGGTGACACCTTTGTTGTAGCAGCAGTGTGCTGGAAAACACATTTTGCAGTTTCTTCTTTCTAGCCTGGGGTTTAGGAGCGTGGGATGTATGTATGAACTGTGACTTGAACAGAAGCATCTGCTTCTGCTCTGGGTACTGAAGGATATTGTTCGTGTCATCTTCAGCATCAGTTTTGTAAGTGTAGCTGCACATTACTCAAGTTTCAGCCCAGATGTTATGGGCCTATGGGCAGGGGAAATACCTGTTCTGTTGTCAGGGCCCCATGGATGACCTCCAAATGAATGTGTAGAAGTGGCAAAAGCCTTTTTCTTGTTGATAATGCCACAAGTTTCCATCCTACGCCACTGTAACTCAATAGTCTGAGTAACTCAAAAGATGGCACAAACAAGGAAAACTTTGGATTGACCAGAGGCCCCAAATTTGTGTCTGTTGCCAACCACCAACTGAATCCATGCATGAAATTGAGTCTAGCTGATTGTGTTGTATCAGGAGGAAGAAGATTTGGGTTTCCTAGGGTCTCCAGAGATGTGCTTGTCTTGCAAACTCTAGGCATGTCACCTTACTAAATCACATCTATTGCTCAAGAAAAAAATATATACCCTGCATGTTCTTCTGGGATCTCTCCCTAGCATGACTTGGCCACATCTTCACAGACTAGCTGTTGTATAGTCTAACCTTAATATATAGTTCCACTTGTTATACCACTCTGTTACAGGTTGTCTCCAACTTTCTGTAAACCTCAGATGACCTCATGCATGAATTTTCTCTGTGTTTTGCCAGCATATGTTAGTGAAATAGCACGGTCAGTAACACCAAGCAAGCAGTATGGGATTTGGACTGGGACTGCAAGATCAAGATAAGATTTTATGGATTGTATTGTTATCAAATCCACACCAGTTAGTTTTTCAAGGTCTCACTGTTCTGAACATTGAAGGGACTTGTATTGATGCTGTTGTTGTAACAGCAGCACAAGTTCTTTATGTTATCCTGTGTTTAATAATGACCCTGTTATTCAAAACCAGAGTGCACGAGATGGATTAATGACTATACTGTGCAGACAGAGCATCGCTGGGTGCAATTAAATACTCTGTTTAGACAACAGAATATGATTTTTTTTTCATTATCTTGAAGTCCTTTACAGATAGAGAAGCACACTATGGCTGAGTCATAGGTGCAAGTTAAAACTATAAAAACCTTATGTTTATCCTAGAGGCTGAAATTCTGTTTCTTGTGGATCGTGTAGATAAGGCAGTCTGGCAGTAGGACAAACTGATTTCATAATGTCATATTCTGTTCCAAGAGTTGCACATATTTAGTGCAGTTGGGTATTGAAGTTCAAAGTCTTTTCTTTCATCCTGCAGCAACTGCTTTCTGATATCTCTGCATGGGGAGGGAAGAGCATTTATCTGCATCTGTAGGTTTATATTATGGATCCATCACTGTGACGTCTGACACCAGCTGTTGACAGAATGGCTTTATTCCCTAACATTCCCCAAAAACTGTATAAAAAATCAGATGATCTAGAAATTATATGTCACACATAACATACAGTGTATGTAACTGTGTGTTTTCCTGGACTTTGTCCTGCTGTTATGTGGTTTTCAGGCTCTTCTGTCAGTGAGAACCCTCTATGATGAAAGCCAAACTTGAAGCAGAAGTGTTCCTTATTGTGGGGACTGTTTAGGTCCATGCATAACCTACTGCACCATAGTATCTTATGACAGCTTAAATCTATGAGCTTATACAAAATTTCCATTTAAGAACTTGATACCTTGCATTCATGCAGTAGGCATAAGTAATGCCCTTCTTCCAGCATGCTTTTAAATGTGAAAGATATTACTTTCTGATATATTAAAGTTGTTTGGCTCCACTTTTTAATATGTAGTTGTTAATTTCACAAAGGTGGAAGGGTTTACAGGGGTTCCATATTAAGCCTGAATTATACAATTATTCTCAGTATGCCCATGATTTATATTTAGAGTCTGTTAAGGTTTCAAAGCCAAACATCCAGAAGAGAGTAAAGGGAGAATTAAAACTTCTTATTTAGCCTTAATTTGGGGTCTTTTGCATGTTCTGCATGATATTCAGTTCATCTTTGGGTCAAATCTTGTTTTTCTGCAAAATAGTTTGCTTATTTAGTCATAGGATGGACAGTGTTGTTTGAGAAGCTCCTTTTTTTAAAGTTTTAATCTTTAATAGATACTGCAGTTATTGATGAGCCTTATTTAAAGAATAGTCTGAATAAAAACTAGTGTTCCCCTTGCTCCTCAACACTTCCTTGGTTCTAACAGAGAGCTGGGGAGCACAGTGGAGATACTTCTAGTTAAAGGCTCCAGCTGACACTAGCACAGTTGTCAATGAGTGAACTTGAGGATAATGCACAGACAATCTAGTTTTGCTGGGCAGAGGAATGGGACTGGGATATGACAATGGAATTTAGCTACACATTTCTGACAAGTCTACAAAGGAGACCCTTATACCCACATGGCCAAGCACTGCCTCTGAAGCCACTGCTGGACCTGCCAACAGCTGAGAGAAGGAAATATGTTTGATCTTTGCCAACTGGCTGCCCAACCAGCACATGTCCACTGGAAGTTGTACAACCAGGCCAAAAAACCAGAAGGGATTGCTGTGGGGGTGAGGAGGCTGGAATATGTAACTGAAATGTAATAGAGGCATCTAGTGTCTCACTTCCTTTCTTGAGTCAAGAGCTCTTCTCTTAAATATGGTGTGGAAATTTAGGAAAAATCTTATATATATAAAAAAAAAAAATCAATGTTATTGAGACTTTTTTAACAGCTATTAGTCCCAGTTTCAAAGCATGTGTGTGTGAGAACGTTCCAGTGACACTGTAATGTTTGTAGTGTTGAAGTGGAGAGGCAGAACAACAAAACCCTTAATGGCTGCTTAAAACTGAGAAGCTTGGTAATCCTTTTAAAACTTTTCTTTGTTTGCAACTGTTAATTAAACAAATAGAAATCCGTTCAGCAAATTAAAAGTGGCTTACAATGTTAAAATCAATGAACCAGAAACATGAGTATTTTATTTTGAAAGAGATTTAGGAGTATTCCATTGACAGTAGACAGTGATTTGGCTCCTATTCTAATGTCAATATTTTTCCCTATGTAGGATATTTGTCTATATGCACATATATGCATATTTGTCTGCTTGCATAATGTGGACAAATTATGTGTGGATCTAAACACATGTATATACAGATGCAGACATCTCATATCCCACTGAGTCACGGCTCAGTTTTGCTTAATTCAACATTTTTCAAAGAGACTGTCGGGAAGCAGTTCCACTCTTTGTTGGGGAAAGACAAATATGCCTATGGAAGGCAGTCTTGTGATTGGAAATAACAAAGAGAAAAAGGCTTTAAAGTCCACCCTGGATTTAAGAGTGCAAAGCTGTGTTCACTGTTCAGCTCTTAACCTGCAGCAGCCTATGTGCATTCTGTAGCTAAATTACACAGTCGGAGCAGTTCCAATGAATTCGGCGGGTCTACCCTGAATGAGCAAAGTTAAGTAGGTGCATAAGTGTTTTCAGGCTTTAGGCTTCACAAGCTTCATAATTAGTGCTCCAGACAACATTAATTAAAGAGCACTTTAGAAAGAATATAGCTGTTTAGACCTCTCTAGTGGTTTGCATCTTAGTCAAGGATCCCAATCAATGCAACACGTGGATAATCCACTCAGAAGGCGGTGCTGTGTTGGTATGATTATAGTTCAGTGTAATCTGGGTACATCTCTGCAGTTGTCTATAACAAACATGACTTTATACAAAGTCACTTCAGTTCAAGGATCATTAAATAAAAGAGAGTAATAATGAAAGATAACATATATTTTCTGTTTTATTGTAGTTTCTTGCAAGTATTGTGGTCTGTGGTAATTAAATGTGATGGAGAGGCAGGATTTCCCGAGGCTAGTAATATTTCTCTTATTTCCTTCTTTAGCCTTGGGCCAAAGTTAGAATTATTTGTATCTTACTCCCCCTCCTGTTATTATGTAATTGAGGGAAAATTAAAAATAAAGTACTGAGTAATAGCTGTAAAATGCTTTTATGAACAAAAACCCTTATTGAAAAACTCAGCCTTATGTGATATTTAATTTATTGTGAAAAGACTCATGATTTTTTTTCTACATGTTTCAGAATATAGTCTTCTCTCTTCATGAAACCATCTTGGTATCATGTGGCAAATCTTTTTATGTATGATTGAGAACTGTGTTTGACAGTATAGGATCCCTTGCAGTAGCTCTACTTAAGGCTTAAACACAGTTTTACTTTTTGACACTACTTGTCTTTTATGCTGTCTTTTCCTCCCATATTGAGATAATTTCCAAACGCTGATGAAGAAAATTAGTGCATCTTGTACTGATACAGTCATAAAGGCACAATAAAATTTGACATCTTCCATTTAGTGATTGCGTCTTGATCAGAAATAGGACAAATTATTTTGAAGCCTAAAGCAGGAAGGGTATAATAGTTAAGCACAAAATTACTTGATGGGTCTTTAATCACTCGACAATTATAAACGATCTCTGTCCATTATTCAAAGAGGAACAAAAGACCAAGAGTAGAAATAGAGGCGATGACAGACTAAATTATTGAGGGGGTGTGGCTCTCCTGTGCTATCTAAAAGCTCTCACCAGTGCCTAAGGATTCTTGACAGCAATGGGGAAACTCAGACATTTCCTTGAGTACGTTGAGGTTCTTTTCATCTGGCTTTGTATTTTAATTGTTCTAACAGAACAGAAATACCAAAAACCTCTAGACAACTTGTTTTTTTCTTGTTTTCCTGTAATGTTTCCCTGAAAAAATAAATGGTGGACTTGGGAGTGCCTGCAGGTTTTGAGGTGTGGAAACTTACCCAAGACAAAGATACCAAATTCTCTACTTCTTGAAGTACTATTTCTCTGTTATCTTTTTTTGAAAAGACCAATTTTTTTTCTATATACGTATGTACTTTCTACTCCCTCTCACAATTTCCCACAAATTCCACTTAGTTAAATTAAGCTCCACTATAAAACCCCGATTTGGCATGGTCATACAATAATTATTTAACAGGTATGTTTGAATCATCATTTTTTCCTCTGGCCTCGACTCTGTGCCAGTGACTGCTGATTATAAATACTATTAGTGAAGCAGAAATCAGCAGCACAGTGAACCCAAGTTTCTTTTCAAATAAAGGGCTTTTTTTCAGCATTCAGGTTCCCAATAGGCTTTTAATCAAGGTTATGGGAAAGTCCATAAACTTTCTGCTGAATATTTAACAAGCTGGAGGTCATAGCAGACATGAGATCCCAAGGACAAGTGAAATGAGATTGCAATCAGGAGAGCAGAGGAGACCTGGAGATAAGCAAAGCTTTGTCCGCAGATAATATCTAACGGAACAAACACCAGAGTCACGTTGTCAAGCTTCTTTTAGAGACTTAATTTTCCTGTCATAAACAGACATAAAAAGGGTCAAATACAAATGGGTGGTTGCACTAGGTTTAGTCACTAAATTGCATTGAAATGATGATTGAAATCAATTCTGAAAAAAGTTTAAGAAACGGAAAGCGTTTCATTATAGTTACACACATTGCTTTTTTACTCACCTGAATCCCAATCCTCTAACACAACTTACAAAATAAATTCTGTAGACAACCTGTATTATACTGAATTGCAATACCTGTTTATATGTGTTTAACCAAGAGCTTTTGTTTGCTAGATCTTTATAGTTGAACTATTTTTAACGGTATAGTTATGAGAATACTTTCCTGTTTACAAATGAGAAAGCAGTCTTGCAGAAGCTCTTATCCATGCCCATCCAGCAGTTGTAAAAATATAATTATAATCCTCTGCATGGAGTGAATATTCAGAAAAGTTACCTGCAGTGTCAATCTGACACGTATGTAGAGGCTACATGGAGTTTGGACCATGATTTGGCTTTGCAGCAGGAGTAAGAGATGGGAGAGAGATGGGGCCATGGAGTGGCCACAAGAGCTGTGTGGTAGCACAGGCTGCATTGGGTATGTCTGAGACAATATCAGCTTGCAGCAGCTGCTTTTCTTGGTGATCTGTGGAATTAACTGCCCATTAAAGTTCTCTCCTCATTAATTAGTCCAATTTTATCTGTGTATTTCCTCAAAATGATGCGTTGGTTGTTCTTCATTGGTAGCAAAAAAATCACTAAAAATGTTAATGCTTGGTGATATAGTTTTAAGACCTGCTCTGAATAGTATAGATGGAAATTCCTTTTATAAAATCAAGTTGTCCTGTGCCTTTTTATCTGGTGAGGGTGGTGAGGCACTGGCACAGGTTGCCTAGGGAAGTTGTGGATACCCCATCCCTGGAAGTGCTCAAAGCCAGGTTGGAGGGAGCTTTGAGCATCCTGGTCTAGTGGGAGGTGTCCCTGCGCATGGTGGGGACATTGGAACTAAATGATGTTTTAAGTCTCTTCCAACCCAAACCATCTTATGATTTTTTTTTCACAGAAGAAAGGTTGATACCATGCTGAGTGTTTTCCTTCCTTTTCTTATACTAGCTATTGTTAATGAGCCTAAACATTAAGAACTCTGTAACAACTATTCTGGGTCTGCAGTCATTCCATCAGTGTTTCATAAATCATTCATTTGTGGGTTCATTTCCAAGAACTGGGTGAATTTTTTCTTCAGATTATGCCTTTCATAATTTCTGTTCATTTTCATTGAGGGGGAAAAGAGGCCCAGAAGAGAATTTTAAGCAAGCTGTTATTTCTGTGACAAAACATTCAAGATATTTCTGTTACAAAGGTTCTAGCTTCTGCCCTCCATCATTCAGTGAATGGATTTTTTAGTTCAAATGTCTTGGCGAGCCCTTGCAGCAAGGAAGGCTAAAAGTGACCCAACGTTTTTTTCATGAGATGCCAAGAGCTGGAACCCCTTTTCTCTCCCTAATGAATGAGGAATGCTCATCCAGAATGGCTCAGACTCAGAACTGATGTTGGCATCCCTGTCCACATACTGTAATGATGTAAAATTTATCCACCTCAGGAGTAGATATTTTTGTGTGACTTCTTTCAGAACAGGGTAGAAAACACCTGTTTGGGTATTCTCCCTTGCCAGACTTAATGAGGTGAGATTTCTGCATGGGGTTATGCAGGATGAAGACAACTTTCCCTCTGTGGGGTTGACAGGGCATGCTCTATCGCCCCTTGGTTTTTGATCATACTGCCAAATGACATCTTTACTCCTATATAAAAACTTCATATGAAAAAAAAGTCATTCTTTCTGATGGGCTTAAAAATAGAAGACAAAAATTTGAATTGTGCGATTTTTAAGTCTAGTCATAAAATAGCAATCAAGTCTTGCCACAATGAGACGTGTTGGATAAAAATACTGAAAACCTGAAGGAAAGGTTGGTTAATAATAAATGTAACCTCAGTGCTTCACTTGTAAGATACTCATGTTTCACTTGAGACTGTACTGCTCTCTAGACAGAAGAGCTGAAAAGAAATACATTGTAAACATCCATTATATATAGTTTGTGCATATATCTTTTTCCTTTGCCAGTCTGATCTTGCAGTATTATTCTGTCAGTGTAAGGCAAAGAGAAACAAGTTCAGCAACTGATGGAAAAATTAGAGAACCTGTGCTGAAGATGAATCTTCTGACCCCACTACATTCAGTCTGTCCAGTGGACTTACTTGCACAAGAAGTGTTTATGTTTTAACTGCACTTCCCCATGGAAATATCACAAATTAGCAAATGTAAAGCCACAAAAAGGAAAGAAGTTTGGTTTAAATAGAGAAGTTTGTTAAAAATGTAATGACTCTCTAGTAATAATACCAGGAACAAAATAAATAGGAAAATACCAGGTTAAAATTTAAGTTTTATTTATAAAGAAACTTTTTTTTTTTAATAACAGAGATTTCTAAACTCAATATTTATCTTACCAGTCCAATATAGGACACTTCAGTGCAGAGCTACTGAGTTTGGTTTCTCCCTGTAACAAATCTTAATAGTCTCATTTCCTTTGCTTAAATATGCTTGTCTATCAGGGAACATCAGATGGATTAGAAATAAGAAACACCAGAATTTTTTATTTCTCCTGACTGACCTTTATTCTACTTTGTTTTGCCTCTTTTTGCACTAGTAGTGTAATATAGTTTCTCAGTCTTTGTAGGCTGTTTTGTAAATTTAAATATAAATCTGTTTCTCTAAATAGATTTGAGTTTATGCGTATATATTTTAATGAACATATAGAGATTGAGTTGTCTTGAAAACTTAAGTATTTTACAGAACTGTATTATCCATCAAGGCTTTCAAAATGTTTCATAGTGCATCCCCTCTAACAGCACTAAATATTAGTGATACTGGTCCCAGACAATAGCTCAGACTGGCTGTTTCTCCTAGACTGGCTGGCTCCAGTGGCAGCACAGTCACAGTCTCAGGTCTTTGCTGCTTTGGGCAAATAAAGGCTTGGAGTTGTCTAACTGAAAAAACAGCACAAATGCCCATGGAGAAAGATGATTTCCCAAGCCACCTCTTCTGGTTCGGTAAGATCTATGAAATTAGAGGAAAGGGAAGAGAGGCTGAGATTAGAGACCCTCAATGTGGGAAACTTTCACAGTATCTCTGCAGAGTATTATAAACGATGTGCTTATGAATAACACATCATCATTGCAGAGATTTCATTTATTCATATAGTGATATTATTATGCAGTAAGTGCAATAGATACTATATGTATGCCTCAATATGTGGAGCTGAAAGATCTTCTTCTATTCTTTGTGCATCTTTGCATTTTCAGTTTGTTTCCTCAGAAAATATAAAATGTTTTTTAGGAAATTTAACTTACTGGAGCTATTTTTTTTGGGAGGGGTGATGACTTTGTTTTTCTTTAAAGATTACAAAACACTAATAGACCAAATGAGGGAAGGTATTAAAAAGGGTATAGATAAAATTATTTCAATATGAAGCTGACTCTATAACTATTGATTTTGTGAGAAGTGGAAATTTAAAACCTGTCTCTCCACAAACTGTGAGGTAGGTATTAGATACAGATAATAATCTATATTAAAGGAAATATTAATGTGGTGAGAAAAACGAGATTAATCGATAGAAGTGAGATACTTCCATTCCACATTCAAAGTAGTAGAAGTCTGTATATATTATCTGCTGATTGTTTCACCTAAAAGAGAAATAGCAACACTGTGGCTAAAAAAATACCATTAACAGGCTAAACAGACATGCTGAATGAAGAACACAATCTGAAAACCTAGCAAGACTGTGACAAGACATCCAGATAGCTAAAAAGCAGTAATGAAAGAATGTTTAGTCTTGTCATATTAGAAGTAGTCATAAATCCTGTCTGATGTGACAATGAAATGGTTTTCAGC
>NW_008623714.1:61242-63238 GCF_000691845.1 Merops nubicus
TGCCAAATTATGCCTTTTTCCAGAAAACAAACTAGACTGCAAAAATGGGCAGGATGACACCCTGTCAGCATCTCTGAGAACTTTATTTAGCCCATGTCCTTCATATGTGATCTATATTTACAAATAAGGGTGTTGTGGAAGGATATATGAAAGCATTCCCCATTACGTGAAGTTTGCTACTCTGTTTTTCCTTTACTGCAATGCCCACTTAGCCATGTATCTTGATGGAATACAGAGAGATGTGCTGGGTTTTCTACTTGAAAACAGAGCAGGCACTTTCCTGCCTTCTCAGTCTGTAGGCAGGATACATAGCCTCCCACAAGATATTCATCAATATGAATGATAACTTAAAACAAGATCTCTTTTTCCAGATGAGGCAGGTAAGAAAAATAGTGTTGCTTGTTTGTCCTTGATGCTGTTTCAGATTTTTTTCCATACTGTCTCAAATGAGAAAAAAAATACTGATTTTGCTCAGGGACTTAAAAAAATTTTAGTATGTTTTCATTGGTTTTATGAGACACTAATAAAATACAATAAAATAGAATAAAAACCAATAATACTAAGTTGAAGTCTGATAAATGAGCTATGAAACTATGAAAATGGTGTTACATCATGGGAACACTGTCAGCCAGTTATTTATAGGCGTGTTGTCAAGCATGGAAAATGACAGGGATTTTCAGAAATGGATTTGAGAGGTCAACCTGTATATTTTTCTTATTATTTTTTTATGTTCATATTTTTAAACGTTCGTTATAAGTATTTATGTTAAATAGTTTCCTAGATAGCCAACTTCAAATGATGTTTATATTGAAATAATGTAAGTAAAGGCTATTAATTTTTGAGAAGCTTGATTCAGTTTCTGTTGTTGATCTATTTAAGAGTTGGAATTTTTCTAGCAGCTATGAAAAAAAAAAGGCATTTTGTTTTAGAAGCAAGTATTAAGTAATTCAGTAATAAAAATAAAATCCCACCTTTCTGCTAGTCTACACTCAATAACTAAATTTTCAAATGAAATTATGGAAGAGATGGAGATTTGAAGATAAGATTAAACCTGCAATTCCAAAAGTAGTATATAAGAGAAAGCTGAGAATAGTCCTACAAATAGAAATGAATAAAGAAATAATTCTTCACATGTATTTTTCAAAGGTGAGCTGACGTTTTTCATTTCATTCTGTTGTTTGACATCACTCATTCTCATTATTCTGAAACATTAATCCAGCATTGGCATCTCTGCCTTCATAAACATCCTGGTTGCTAGATAGCTGTCAGCAATGTCTGAGACCAAAATAATTTCAAGAAAAAGTTATATATATAAGATTTATAGGTGGAAAAAGATGCATTTCATGAAAATTCAGTCCGAAAAAATTATCAAGCCCACTCATCTGAAGTGGTTTGGAAAGTTTCTGGAATAACAGGCATGGAGAACATTTTCCTGGGTTTTGGAAAGAGATAATAGTGATTGACTGAACGTAGCATCCAACTGCAAATGTTAGCTAGACCCAGCATTACTGCCAGCATTATAAAATCATTTACTGTGCAATCTGTGTAGTAAAGGTGACAATGGAAATTGGAGTTGAGATCTATATGGCTTGCCAGGGACCCATAGCCACTGTTGTCCTATAAATCTTCATTTGCTCACTTTGGTTTTGGTGTAGCTTTACTATGGCATGCAAGGACCTTCTTACTTGTAAAATTACTGTGGATTCTTCTCCTGTATGTTCACAGAGACAAGCACATGACCCTGTACTCCATCTCCTTGTACTTACAATTAAACTAGTCCTGAAGTAGTGTAGAAATCACAGATATATAGTCATCATATTTAAGTATGATAAATACATTGTTATGCTGTTATTCGTTCAACAGGCTTTTAATGTCTTTTTTAATGGCTTTTTTGTCCATGCAATGGGTGATGTCTTAGGTACATACATAAGGATTTAAATTAATCTGTGGTTATTACTTTATATTTGTGATTCAGGATGGGGGGGGGGGGGAAGGG
>NW_008623714.1:63269-120687 GCF_000691845.1 Merops nubicus
ATTTTTAAGTCTGCCTGCTGGAATTCTGAAACAACTATCTGGAATTTCAAGTCAGATTCATCCAAACTTTCTATAGCATTCAGGTTGTATGTGTGTTTGGTGAGAAAAAAAGAATCTGTGCAGACACATGTGGAAGAGTTCCCAGCGTTGTTGGTTAACAGCTTTTAGAGAAGTCATTATCTATCTCCCATAACAAGAAATTTTTACACAGCTTTTCTTTTTCACTTGCATGCTGTAAAATCCCCAGTCAGACGTGTGTCCTCTGCCTTTGCTAAGGTTAGGAAATCATATTCTTCCTACAGCTCCCTGCTAGGAATCCACTCTTTGTTAAATGTGAATACAGGATAATTGGGGATGTGTTAAGTGAAACTTTCTCTGGAGTTCAGTGTCGCTCCTGAGTAGTTTTCATAGCATGCACTATTATTTCATCAGCAGAACAGAAATATCACTAATTTATTTTACTCATGACAGCACCTGGTAGCTGGCACTTGGGCTTGTTTAAGCTATTGTATTATGATTTTCTTTGGTGTAGCTTTCTGCTTTATGCAGTAAATGTCATCTGCAGACAAATTAATAACGTGTTATCATTTGCTGAAGCAAGAAGTGAGAGAGCTGGAAGTCAGCTAAATAGGCAGGACCACTGCAGTGGTGGAAGCCAAGTAAATATCACTTATAGTCAACCCTCAAAATATACTGGTAGAATGCAGTAGAACTGAAATAGCTTCTCACTGTCGTTTACCACCCTCAGTGCAGTAAGAGCTGATGAGGATTCGGTGGTACTGTCCTGTTGTGTCCTGCCAGTGTGACTGGAGAGCAGCAGTGTTTGGGATGGAGCGTGCTGGAGGAGTGTCGGCACGCCTGCGAGGCCTCGTCTGCCAGCAGGAGAAGCAGGAGTTTCATCACCCACTTCCCTGTGTGTGTGACCAAGACTTTAGAGCCAGTCAAGTAATTAAACACGTACATAAATGATCTTTTAATATGCGCTCCAGATTGGGAGCTCTGAAGACTCTGAGAGCGTGAGGTAACTAACATCCATTGAATGCTGAAGTGAGTTTCCTTGTGTCCTGTGGAAATGTCTTCTCGCAAATAATCTGCATTATATCATCACTTGGAGAGGCCAGGATGTCCCTCTTTGAGATGCTGTGGCCCTTCAGAGTGGTTCAACATGGTCCTTGTTTCCCACTGGCTTCAATCGGAGTTTGATCAGGGAGTAATCAGCCGGAGAGCTAGAGGGCTGCACTTGTCAGCAAGTACTTTCTGTTCTGCAGGGTTTGATCTTGCCATGCAGAAGGACTCGCTCCTAGAGGACATGGGGAAACCATTTACTTAGCTGCAGCTGAACGTTGTGAGCTGTCTGGCTGCTGCTTTTAATTAAATCGACCACCAGCCAAACAACTTGGCTCCTTTCCATGGCCTTGTTTCTTAGAGGGCTTTTTTCCCCCCAATTTGTCCAAGGATAATCTGGATGCTACAGCTTATTTGTGATTTTGACTAAGTAGCACATTGCTTTGCTCTTGGTAGTTTTATTAATCTTTATTAAGCTCATGACCAATCTGGTCATAGTCCCTTGATTTTGCTTTTATTTTCTGTTACAGTCCTTAATAACTAAAATCACCTTTATCATTGGCAGAGGTACTGTAAGGAATAAAAAATGTCTCAGAGCAAGGATATTTTAACTAAATGGGTGTGTTTGTTATAAAGAGTTGTAACACATCTGGAAAAAAAAAGTAAGCTTATTCACTCTATATTTATTTGCTGGGACCTTGATGGATTAGCTTACAAATTACAGTGGTCAGACATATCCTATTATTTATACAATGGCTTTTTAAAAGAAAGTTCATTTTTAAGGTAAGCAATCAAGTAATTCCTTATATGGAGATGGGGGAATACTTAACCTTGAGTACAACAACATTAACTCCAGTGAGCTTAATGAATTATTCATGTTATTACCCACCTTGAGAGACATCAAATCGCTCGGCACTTTTTTAAAGTGCAGTTTACCAAAAAATGATAGCTCAGTGAATGATATTTGTATATCTGCACATTAAACTAAAGAGAGTCCTGTGAAAAGCCGTTGGCAGCTATACCTGTATAATCCATGCAGAAGCAAGGTCTTGCATGTCATTTCTTAATCCACTTGCAGTCATAACTCATTAATAATTTGCTTGCAAGGAATGGCCTGATAGACAAAAGTAATTTAATATTCAAAGATTCATATACCAGGACCAGTGAATGTAATCACTGCAAGCACTAACCTTTTTACAAGGAAGCTGTTTATTATGGTTTCTGGAGTTTGGTGCAATGTCTTGAAGTATGAGGGGTCCTTTTTCTCTGTTGTATTTGTTTTTTTACAGATGGAAACCAAAATGCTCTTTGCCTTTCAGTATGCAATTCTCTAAGGAAAGTCACTATTTTAAAAGCTTGCTTGAGACTGGAAGTGGCATTTTTGTTGAGAATAACAACATTTAATCTCTTTGGACTATTTTTCTGAGGTCTTCAGACATGCTGTTCAGAAATATTTCTTGCTTTTCTCCCCCCCATTCTAATCTCCCAGTTCTAGCACCTAGGCACATATATATGATTATGAAGCATACGCAGAGTATCAGTTTCTAAAGTCTGTGTGTTGCCTTAAGTCTGTAATATTATAATTTATTTTGGAGAAACTTCAGTGATGGAAGTTATGCAAGAGACTGGGCCTTGTGGAATCCTTTTCTGAAATTATTTCTTAATAGAAAGATATAGAAGATTCTTCAAATTCTAACTACAACATTATTTACACAGCAGTTTGAATGAAAGAGAGAGACAGAGCTGAGGACAAGGTGGGGAATGCCTGCACACACAGAAGCTTCAGCCCTCCCTCCCAGCTGACTGATGCTGGCAAGGTTTTCAAACAGCTCAGTTTTATACCAACTGAATGTACATTGCACAAAGGTGTGCAGACTATTTTTCTTAATAGCTTAATGTTTTTGAGACATTTTCTACATAAAAATATAGATGCATTATATGCATACATGTATACATTTCTATTTTTAAAATACCATTAAGAATGACATGAATTTTCAGGGAATATAGGAAAGAACAAGAACAAATATTGCAATGTTTATCTTCTATTCAACAGACTGCTTTTTATAATCTTGAAAGACTACCTGGATAGGCTTAACATATGATGAGGCAAGGCTGGACTACAAAATTAGATGCTTCATTCCAGAACTTCCCCTCAATAGCTTAAGTATATGCCTACATACAAATATTTACACTTTTCACTTGCGCTGTGGGCTGTTCATTCTCTGGATCTTAGCACAGAATTTATTTATTTTTTTATTGGGGGTAATTTTTATCATTAACATTTTAAAAATTTTATTTCCTAATCTTAGTAACTCTTAGAAAGAAGGGGTGCAGGCCGTGTTTGAAGAGGACACAGACATAATTTTGCTGTCTGAATATAGGTAGATGCAGAACTCCCGCAGAAAGAAATTTATCTTTAACTAAAATCCAGAACATCAAAAAGATTCAAATTGAACCCTCTGGCATCTTCAGCTCCATATCAAGATGGTATTACCAATGTCTGAACATCGTTACTAATTGCTTTTGTCTGTGAAATGTCTTTTAACCCATTAAAAAAGCTCAGGGCAAAACCCAGGTATTTTATGGATTTAGTTCCTAATACTTTGTAACTCACAAGATCTGATAACTGTGATAAATCTCTAAAGAATCCCATGATCCGAGTCTCGTCTTCTCCTTGTGTACTAAGCTTGTAGCATTAATGATGATTTTTATATATGTGAGAATGCATTCAGTGCTTTTCAAACAGCCAAACAGTTCACAATTAAAATGCTCCTGAAAAGCTCTTTGCCATCTGAACATCCAAGCACAGATGAACTTTCCTGGCTATAGAAATATCAAAATTAATAGGCTAGATAGCAATTAACATCAGCTCCAATTTCTGCCAAGAGACTTTTAACCAAATGGTTTAGTTCTCCAGTCAATGTCTAGACTGGCAGGAAGATGTTGGGACTGCTGCAGATCTTGGTCTCCTAAATTGTTATCTATGATAAGGGATTACAAAAAGAAATGGTAAATATCAAACTTGAATCTGTGCCACAGCGAGGGCTCAAAGGGCGAAGGCAGCGTTCTGTGTTCCTGCAGCTACCTGCCGTGTCCTGGGGGTTACTTTACAGGTTCCTCATGAAGCATTAATCCAATCTAGCATTACAAAGGACGTTTTATATGGCTTTTTATTGCAGAGCTAATTTCAGTCTTGTGTTTTGACTACTCAGTGGTTTTGGAACATCTTCTGACTGATTTCAGAGCTTGTGATTTTAAAATTATGTTGTCTGGAATATGGAAGGCTCAATGTGATATCTGACAGTTGTGTATCTCTACAAAGAAAACTATTTTTTTGTAATGATTCAAATAAAATGATGTTTATCTGACTTAACCTTTTTCTCAGTAGAGATTTCGGTCATCTTAAAATGTTTGAGAAGGGGAGGAAGTAGCTTTGCTTTTGTTCTCTGAATAGCGAAAGACACAATCTCAGAAATTATTTATTTAAGTCTGTGGTGGTTTGGCTGGGTTTTTTTGTATCTGAATTGCATGGAGCAACCCTTTATCTAACTTCATAGGTAATATTCTGAATATTGTCCCTGTAGCAAAAGAATTGCAGATGGAGAATTAGTACATTGGGTCTTAGAGAGGTGGTCAAGACTTGACAGGAACAGGACTATAGAGCAAAACAGCCTTTTTGTTTCTTTTATGGATTTGATTATAGAAGTAGCTTTGCATTAATTTGTTTAATACTGGAACACAACCTTGCTGACTACATGAATTGGAAGAAATGATGAGGTTTCTCCCCACCAAACACACTTTTAAAGAGTAATACATCGTCTTAGTGCTTTTGTCTTTGTTTCCAGACTGGATAGGAATTTCCTTCAGATGGGATTTATTAGAATAGGTTATAAGTGTACTGTATTATATATAATAGTATATCAATGTGTGTTTATATATATATTTAACATTTGTCATATCCATTCTTTTTATTAACTATGCTGTTTGCAGTTTGTCAGAGACTTTTTTTAAAAAAGTAGGGGAAAGTGCCAGCTAAAGTAGGGATTGAGAGATATATGTTGACACTTACATTCATTAGAGATCTCTCAAGTATTTTCCATGATTCATACTGTAGCAAAAGCCTCCCTCAAAATTTTGAAAGGTATTTTTGACAAAAATATTTACTTTTGCTATTTAATATACCTTCAGTATATTTTTAAACTCAAAGCCAATAGCATAGAATGAATACTTCACTGCCATCTAAAATGAACAAAATATATAAGATGAAAATATACCTATTTGAAAATCTCAAATGCAGATTTTTAAAATTTTTATCACAATAATAATGATTAAAAAAAAAAAAAAAAGTTGTTCAGAAGGTTGTTTTGAACCAACAGAGTGAAAGCAATCAGGGTTTGCTAATTGTAAATCACCCTACTATTGTACTAAATACCCTGGAAAATAGCTCTTATAATCTGTAACCATCTGCTCTTTTGCTTTACAAATTCCAATAATTTTATATGAGATTTTATTATTGTCTTCTGTCTTATTTTCTTAGACTCTGTGTGTACCTAGTGAGGTTATGAATGATAATTGCAAAGCAGAAGTCACAGGAAATATGTGTGTGCAACAACATTTTCCATAGGGTTTTTATGTTGGTGTTTGGTTTAGTCCATTTCCCAATCCAAAACAAAATAATATCTATATCATTTTCTTTGGTAGTGGTCCTGGGGTATTATTGCAGATACTCACAGGCAGCACATCCTATGGAGAAATACAGAACTA
Organism: Merops nubicus; assembly: GCF_000691845.1. Classification (NCBI taxonomy): domain Eukaryota; kingdom Metazoa; phylum Chordata; class Aves; order Coraciiformes; family Meropidae; genus Merops; species Merops nubicus. The sequence continues at coordinate 69,099 of NW_008623714.1, forward strand.
CTGCACTTATCACAATTCTTTGGAGTAAGGTCATTTGTTATGTTGTATGTTATTGTAGGGTGGATATGTTACTCCTGGAAAAATTCCTCAATATATTGAAAAATAATAAATTCAGAATTTATTATGTATATTTTAACTAGTTTTGAATTTTAGTTGATAATTGTTTGATGAGTAACAGGCATGATTGAGGTAACAAAGGTGAAATAAATTGTCAGTTGTGGGACTGGGGAAGAAAAATAGTAGTCTTCAAATTTGAGACGACAGGTTTATGGATTGTGGTTTGAAGCAGGGTCAGCAGATGGACGTATTCAGTCACCTACAGCTACCTGATATTTGGCTGTCAAAGACCTTGGACTGTGCTGGCAGCAGACATATTTACCTCTCACATTTACAGACGGGTCAGGACGGAGGTCACGAAAAACAGAGTGGAAGAAATCTCAGCCACTGCCTGCTAGCACTGTGTCTGGGGATGCAGCTCTGTTCTGCCCGAGTTCAATTTCTAATGCCCCCTGACCCTTCCTCTGTTATAAATAATCAGAAATATTCATTACAGAATGGCAATAGCTTTGGAGAAGTGATGGAGTGTATATTATAAAAGGAAAAATACATCCAATTCTCATAACTCCTTGCAAATTGTATTGGAACGCCTTCAGCTGAATATATTCACATCCTGCTTTAAGAGATGCTACAAATAATGTGATGAGTTGGATTATCCTCAAATAATTCAGCTCATGTAGCTGTGTGTGTACCTGTTCCACTGTGCAGAGGGGTATCATTTTCTGTTTTCAGACTGAGACAGCATATTGAAATATTGGAAAAATCCTTTAATTTAAGGTCAAGTATAACTCTTAAAGTCATAAAGTCATATAGACTGAGTAGTGCCAACATGGTATTGCTTGGTTGGGGTTTTTTTGGTTTGGTTTGGTTTGGTTTTTTATTTCTGTGCTACTTTGATTTTCTCTGTAAGCTTGGATCATTAGCATTAACAGCCTAGAAAATTCTACTTCCCCAGACATTAATGAAAAAAAAAATCTGATTCCTAGCTTTGGTTCCCCAGCTTGGTCACTTGCAATGGATGCAGAAGATTGTGCTCTCGGTACTGTCATTCCCGTGTGTTCAAATTTAGTGAAGGGCTCTTTAGAAAAGAATCATGAGGCTCTTTTTTTGCATTAATATTGAATTTTGAGGATGCCTTTCTTTGGGTAATTTTCCACTTGTTCTTGTGAAACTTGTTGTATTTTCTGTTTTTTTTTCTCTGCAGCCATAAATGATAGAAACCCTGTTGGGTTTGGAGCTGTTACTGCTGCTTTGTTTTTGTTTTTCTCACCACAGAAAATGGAATTCCATAATGCATTTGCAAGCTGATGCTTTAATAAAAGAAATGAATTCTAGAAGAGCAAGGAATGCAAGCTTCAAAGGCTTATTCAGGCTATGTTATCATCTATAAAATATCATAGCAGCTGAAGTCCTGATAGGAACGCCAAGTAAAATTTTCTTTTTTGTTCACTGCAATACAAGAAAAGCAGCTATTAGGTTTTGTTAATTAATTATTTTTTAAAATACATATTTAATTTAGTTTATGAAATATCTGCCTTGAATTTCTAGCTTGAGCATTTGCTTTTAGCTAAGAGGACAAAAGTCTGCTAAGTTGTAACATTTGCAAATGCTCAACTTGCTACTGAAAAGCAATAGCATGAGGCAATTTCTGAGGGCTTCAAGTGCCAACAGAACTTGGAGACTTCAGCAAAGACAGTTCTCACAACAAAGTTCCTACTCCACGCCTCAGCTCTTAAAACAACTGTGCATTTATCATTATTACTATCAATATTAGAGTACAAATCACGTAAAATATTAATGGGAGCTCACTGCAGTTTGTGTGGAGTGTTTCCTGAAACACTGAACTTACTATAGCTCTGAGGTCAGTCTTTTCTATTTTGCTGTTATTTACACTTATATTTACTTTTTTTTGTTTGGTTCTTTAATAATAAGGGACAATTCAGACATCTGCAGTAGAGTGAAGGCTAATCATGTTATGTGTGACAGTGGCTGGTGGAGGCTCCTGGGAGGGTCTTCACCAAGTGCTCTGACACACACAGACTGAAGTCTGCTGTTCTTTCTACGTAGATAAATTTGTATCTGTGAGGAAGCAGAGGCAGATGGGAAATTCCATCCCATTGAGTGGCCTGTACCGATTCCCCACGTACGTCCTCTGTGCTCTCTGTCGTTCACTTTTGAAAAGAGAAAGTGAATTCTTACAGAGAGTTCTTAGGACACATTAACAGTGTCTACAAGTGGAGTAAGCACAGAGTGCCCTATAAATTTACAACCTTATTTACTGCATAATAAGTTCCCAAGGGAGATAAACTCCCAGGTGCAATGATCCGTAGAGGCTAAGAAGAAATTGGAGACGAGTGACCTCACCAGCATTCTTCAGCTGTTTGCTCATAAACCTTGGAGAAATACCATTTAAAACTCTGAGACAGCCTAATTTTATGGAACGAGTGCACTGTTCTAACTTCCTGTTACCCTAGAACTCTTCGTGTGCTGCCCTGGTAATTTATGTCCTCTTCCTTTGCAGGAACAAAAATCTATCTTACACTTAACTCTTTTTGATAATTAATTCTCTCCCATCTGCTTGCAGCTGGTATGGTAGAAATGTGCTTCCCTTTCCATATTTGCTCATGGTTTGGAGTTGTCTTTTAACATCAATGGCTGTGAATGGCCCAATAATTTTGAACTGAGCCTTTCGTAGTGTCTGGCCAGCACATCCAAGTCACATTCCTTGTTGCAATTTTTAGTATGTTGTTAGAGGGATGCAGCCTGACCTTTTTACACTGTTCAAGAGGTACAAACTCTACTTAATATACAATCCATACTTCACTTGAAATATATTTTTTATGAGTAGTGTAATCAGATTCACATAAACAGAAACATCCTATCTCAGACTTTAACTGTTTTCTTCTGCCTGTGAAATTCCACAGCGTTTAAAGTACATTCTTTTTGCAACCGAGCAATAATTTCCACCTAAGAAATAATACCAGAATGTTGCTGCTCTAGCCAGCCAATTTTATGTAGCACAAGACAAGGCACTCTGTATTTCCCCTTGCCCTGGATAATGCATTGTGCATTTGTGTAGAGTGGGGGTTTTAAACACTTCTCAAAAGAGAAAACTGGGGGTTTTGACCCAGTTTTTGGGGTAAATGTATCCAACTTCTGCCTTGCGTATCTTAGTTATTGCAAAAGCCTGCCATAAGCCAGGAGAGAATTCCTCTGAAACAAAATAATCTGGGCACAAAGTGGCTGGCCACAAACCAGGCTGTTCTCAAGACCTCAGCAAAGGAGCAGTGTTGACTTAGGATTCATTGCAGCTTTCCTGCTGGTCATGGTCTGCAGGTTGGGTTTGCTTCTTATGCAGGGAAATAAGCAACAGCCTTACAGTGCAAAGAGAGCTCTGAGCATACAGTTAGTGGCTAAAACGTGTGCATTCGAGATGTGGATGCACGTGGTTGTCTGGAAAGATAAATTTGTCCTTTGTAACTACAGCTTGAATCACAAAGGTCTCAACTTGGGTTTTGCAGAAGGTGAATGAGGTGATTCTTTGCAACCTGACTGTGTTTAAGGAGGTCTAATTTTCAATTATGCTTTTATTCTAAAGTAATTTATTACTCTTAACTGGTGTCAAACACTGATACGTATTTATATTTTTAAAATGTCTGATATTTTTAAAATATAAAATTAAACTGTACATTAAACATTCCTTTAAAATGATCCTTACCAAACCCAGTATTGAAAACTCCTGTAAGTCTTATTTTTCAATTAATAATACAAACTGAAACACGCATCAGTCCTTATTCATGTGCTGTCAACTCCTCTGATGAGCTGTTCATTTATCACATTAACTCATATTTTTCTAATCCACTTAAGACCTGCCAGAAAATTACTCAACATGTTCAAATAGCTTCTGATTAGTTAAATAAAATTTCTAAAAAATTGCTTTAAAGAAACACTAGAAATTTGGCTCTGTAAAAAGAAATTAAAATGCTACTTTTGAATGAAACCACATATTTTGTTGTTGCATTTTCAAATTACTTTTAATCTAAAATACATAATGAAGATACATTTAGAAATTAATCTAAGGAAACGTTTTCTTATTTAAATGGCAAAGTCTTCAGTCTGGTTTGACATAAGGAAAAATTCTCACATTGAGAACAATCAGCCATTGCAATAATCTCCCTGGGGAGGCGATGAAGTTCCCAGTACAGGACACTTCTAAGATTCAGCTGGACAAGGTACTGGGCCATCTTGTCTGGACCATGCTTTTGCCAGGAGAGACTGGACCAGATGACCCTTGAGGTCCCTTCCAAACTGGGATTCTGTGATTTTTTCAGGGTGTTTTGTTTCTCACAAACTGCATACAAACAATGGAATGACTGTGTTTTTTTTTTTTTTTTATAATTTGAGCATATAAGTCCAGCTAAAAAAATATCAAAGCATTGCTAAAATGGAAAGGAAAAAGGGTGATTTTTCTTCAGATCCAATAGTCTGTTCTTAGAGAGGACACATGGCAGGGATCCTCGCCCAGTGCATGGCAGTACAGATACCATTCAATGTGTCAACAGGAACAAGTATAAATCAAACCATGTTTCTGGTTGCTTTAACTTGTTCTACCCACTCATGAGGAAGGCAGCTGGTTAATTCATGCTGTGGCATATATAAATGTGGATTAAAGTCACCTTTGGTTACTCTTGAAGTACAAAGCTGAATTGAGTATTTCACATTTCATTGTCCTCCGTATACAAACCTCTCTACAAGTACTTTTTCTATTAATATGCTAGGGAATGCTTTTATGTACTTTCAAGTTTATTTCTGCTGCAGAATACAAGCCATAGAATTAATTAAATAGACATTGTGAGTTTTGGCATATTCTGCTGGAAATTCATACTATTTTCAGCACCTGACTACATACAATGTACCTTACAAAACCTTCTCATTTGTAGAGATCTTTCTGAGCAGAACTGACAGCCTGAAACTAGCTAATGAGATTTGGATATCTAACTTCAAGTAGTTGTGGTTCAGTAGCTACTATTTGCTCTGGAATGTGTGGGGGAATATGCTAAACTTCTGTCAGGATTTTGCACAGTTACTCTTGTAGGTCAGGTAACATCAAATAGTAAAGCATCATCGTTTCCTGAATTTGCTGTTCCATGTCATGTCCACTGGTAACAGTGATTGGGAGGTTTTCGCTGACCTTTGCTTGTACAGTCTCAATTTTAAGTATACTTTTTTACAGTTTTTAGACAGATACATTTCATTTCCATCTATAGGAAGACAAACGTGCAGATGTTAAAGCCACTGAGCTATTGGATTTTAAGAAGGCAGAAATCCTTGTAACATCATATTGTTATTTTTTCTTAGGGTAATCATAGTGCAGTGAATTAGCTTGTTCAGAGAAATATTTATTCAGAAAAAGGCTTGATCAATTTTTTTGTTGACCTTTTTCCCTCCGTTATCCTAGTACTTCATGAACACTATTCAGTTTATCTCCATAAAGCTTCTTGTGTGGGTTGTGATCAGATTCTGTTTTGAAGCTGCAAACGGAGGCAGAAGACAACTTAATATAAAAATTTTATCATCTAGAAGCTCTATGACAGACAGGAAATTGTCTTTGCTGTAGCCCAGTTCATTAACCACCAGACTGTTCATACTGCTCTGTCTGCTTTTGACTGAAACAGTGTGTTACAACGATGGTACCTCCATATTAAACAAACAATTTAAATAATCTGTTAATAGGCAGTTTCACTTCATTTAACATTCCTTCTTCTGCTTTGATACCTATTTCTTCTAAAACTAAGTATGAGCTTTGCAATCAATGCTACCAGAAATGATGACTCTCAAAATGAAATTTGGATTAATTGCAAATATTATTGTCTAGTTCCAGGCTTTGATTTAATTGCCTTGTTTTCATGTGAATAACTTACATGGCTTTAGAAATGAGTACATTTTCCTTTGCTTGTTTGAAGGTAGACTGGACAACTTAGCAGACCAAGGATTTCGGGAAATACCTTTTCCTTCTTTGTAGGCAAGAAGTGAACATCAGTGTGATCATGTTTTTGAGCACTTTACAGTACATAGAATAAATTATAAAGCAATGTGCATGGACAACACCTGAAAAAAACAATTCTCTAATAGTTTCTACTTTTTGGGTTGTGATGCATCATTGAATAATGGTTTATATAAATAAGCTAGATAAATTTCAATATTCTATTTGTGAAATTAAAATCTAAATGGGATCTGAACTAGCGTTTTCTTATATTTTTATTTGTTTGTTAAGTGTAGATTAAAATGTAATTGCAAGAAACACAAATTATTTTTTAACAACCCGATAGCAAAGTATAAACGTAGAATTATGACAAACTAGCAAAAATGTCAATGTTATTATTGAAATTTTATAATTAGCATTGTAAGTTTCTTGGGAAAACCCACCTGCTGAGTAAGATCTTGCACTTCATTAATTTCTGTTATCAAGTTCCAATTTATTTCAAGTCATTGCAGAGATTGACTAAAGAGGACTTTGATATGGCTGCTTACTCTGTCATGGAATGGGAAAAGGATAGATTGACCCTCTTTTTACACAGCTATCTGCTATCTGTGTTCATTTTTCTGAACTGTAAATTGTCATAAAGTCCATAAGTAATTTTTGACTCCTGGCATTCCCCTGTAATAAAGTCTCCTAAAGCACAAGTATTACATTACTGCTGGTGGTGATCCCATCCACTACACTGAGTCAACACTTAAAAATATCCCTTAGGTTTCAAATGCAATTCTGATTAAAACCTAGAATTTTGATAGTCAGGTGCCAATTAGTTCCTAATTCCCACAGAGAACATGAAAAATTTAATCTTCCTTTTTTCTTATCCTTCAGATGGCAGCATAGCGGGTGCAAAGCTTTGTGCTGGTGAAGCACCAGGTACAAAGGATGCCCTCAGTGAAGAGCATTGAGCTGTTTCCCTTTCCTGCTTACGTGGGCAGCCTGCTCTGTTACCTGAATTTGCCCAAATCACTCTTTGCTCAGGTCAGATACTTCTAAACTGCCCCAGATTGTGCATATGCTGCCATTAAGTCGTAAGAATTTTTTTTTTAATGAGCTTTCTTTCCAAAGTGCCACAGAGAGATTATTCCATCTTTCCTTGTGCAATAGTGTAGGCAGCCAGCACAATTTTTATATGTTGAAAGTCAGCTTGAAATGTTATCCCAGTAACAATTCTTTCTGGAGCTAGTGAAGCAGAAGTTGTTGATAATTATAATGAACCTATTAAGCCTAGTCATGAGTTTAGTTGCATCAGGAAAAGTTTTAGATTGTTTTCTCATCTCTTCTATTCTGTTGAGGATAATTAGTGGTGTGATAATCTGCTTACCTAAAAGAGAAATAATAATTATTTTCTAATCCCCATACGGTGTGTGATTTAAAACAAGGCCATTACGTTTTTGAGTGGGTTTGGAGGGGATTTTAAAATTACAAAGGAAAGCTGTAAATGTAAAACAGGTGATATGGTCAGTGAAGTTGTTTTGGGCTGCTTTTCATGAGCACGGTGCCACTGAGCTTGCTTGGCTCTCTCTTATCTAATAAGGCTACAGAAAGTTCCAGAGGCTTCCCAATACGACAGATTTGCAACTGCAATTACAGGGATAAGTCCCCAGCAAGATGACTATTCAGGTATGTGCTTAACATGGCATTACATCATAATAAGTAGTAGTAGCCTTGCCCTTCTGATTGTCATTGTAGCTGAAGTATGTAGAAGCAGCCACCAAGGACACTTCCAGAACTCCAATTCCAAAGTGAATAATCTGCTCCATTAACAACTGCATTATGTATTTGCTGAAGATACAGAGATACCTGGTGATGTTTATGACTAGGAATGTCTGCTGTCTAATGCTTCAGCTGCTTTTTACATGGTAAAATCAATAATGGTCTTAGACAGTTTTATAGTTTTGAGTATTTCAGATACCCATGCTGGTAGAGAAGCTGCTTGTTCCTAGGAAAAAGGTCTGCATTTGGTGTTTGAAATGCTATATACACTAGACACTATTATTTCTCTTGGAAGCACAAAAAGATAAACATACAGAAAAAAAAAATTATGTCACGATGTTCCTGTGACTAAAAAGAGAAAGAAAATGGCTAATTCTTGAATTTGTTCTTGCTGATTCTTAGGTCACTCATAGGAATAGGTGCACAAATAGCAGTTTTTGTCTCTGCTTTTCTGGTGCTTTCTCCAAAAAGGTGCTAATCAAAATCACAGACAGGAAGATACTGTGATCATTTCAGAATATGGAAGTTTTTTTATGGTAATTCTAGTATTGCTTTAAAATTGTTTTAGGGCAGTGTTGACTAGAGAGCTGGTGTAAGGTGTCTTAAAGCAAGACAGCTGGGTCCCTAAATTATGCCTGACATCTTTGTGTCATTTAAGTCCTATTTAATTTTGATAGAATAATGTGAAATTGCTATTTCTTTTCTTGAGCACTAACCAGTAGCTGTGCTTAGTTTCTTACATTCCCTGGCAGGAAGTTCCTCTGGCATTGATAATCACAAGTTAGCAGTTTGAAGAACACCTTCAGCCGGGGGGAATTTCATGAGCACTAAAAACAAGCTCCATATTGCAATAATGACCAAAATAAAAAAGGACTGGTACCACACTGCTGGTATGTAAAGGAAATGTCCAATTTTGGCTTTAAGTACACCACAAGTAAAAGATAATTTGGAATTAAAAATAAAAGAGCTATGATTAGGTGACATAGTATGACAATAAAGCAGAAATTTAAAGTAGGTTATATGTATAGCAATCAGCATCAATTGTGGAAAAAGGTACTGGCAAAATTCCATGTGCTTTTTTAACACTTTATTTCTCTAAAAGGCCTAAACATCAATGTGCTTCTCTTCCTGTGAATAGTAAATATAATATATTTTTTGTGATAATAGTAGAATAATGTTTCTTGTCATGGTTTAATGCCTCGTCTCTGCATCACTGGGGAAGCTGCTTAGTATGTGCAGAAGAGCAGCAAAATTGTTAATAGAAGAGAAGCAGCTCACAGTGTAATGCTTAAACAAGTCGTATTGATAGAACAAACAGTGATCTTGTAAAGCACCACCTTCTGACTGAAGATGCTTGCTGGGTTTATGTAAATTTTCACAGAGAAGCAGACCATGAAGTATGTGCTCTATAGAATACTTCTGCAGAGGCTGGAGTGTGAGCTTGCTGAGAAATGGAGGGCTGAGACAGCAGTGCAGATGCCTGCTGCATTTCTTGGTAGACTCCTTGTGAGAACTTAAAAATACCCCAAAACCAAGCATTTTGTGTTACCCAACCATTACCTTAGGCTGCTTTACCTAACTGTAAGTAAGGTAAATAAGTAATTCAGTAAGTGCTGTGTGCAAGTATGTAGCTGTTTTAGATTTTAGTGTGTTGACAAGTCAGACAATAGAGCAATTTCTTTAACCTGTTATAGGTACAGTCTTGTTTTGTATTCACTAACTTGTGTATCATATTTATGTCCTCGTTATTTTAACATCTGTACCTGACTCAGAGAGATCAGAGGTTATATTAAGGCAGTTTGTCTCCTGCAAAAGTTACAAAGCAAAAATGATTACACACTGAAAAAACGGTTGTATCTAATTGCAAGAATAGTTTACTCTCAAAATCAATATCCTTGAAAGAAAAAAAGAATTTAAAGCAATAATAAAATCTATTAGAAGTTAAATTGCTATGATATATTAGGGTATGTTACTAAAATGGCTTCCTATCTTTTCAATGGTGCATTGAAGAGTAAGGCAGGATGGAAAGATGAGTCATAATATCCATTATTAAGAAATGGTTAGGAGTCACCCATATCCTAGGGTCATTAGGCAGCTTAATGGGAAATGATTCTAGGTCCAGAAACGGACTGTCTTGCCCCATACCTCCTCATAACTGGGTGGAGTATCTACAGCAATAACCCCCTTGTAGTCCAGTGTGAACACAGTGTAACTTAGGTTATGTATCATCTTCCTTAATAGCTAATATAAAATGCTTTCCTAAACGAAGTGAAATAGAAATTTGGCTTTCCAGAAATGAGTACAATGGCTGCCTTGCATGTAGAAATGCAAAAGTGAACTCTGTGATACGAAACAGAACTTGAGAGAATGACCAGCATCTATTCTGGCAAACTTCTTCAAGCCTGCCTGAGTTCTTCTATTTTTTTTAAAGTCTACTTCTAAGACTTTAAGTGGGAAATACATTGTGCAAAGCAGATGACATGAATATGCCTTAATCAAAATTGTCTTTATCCTTTCCCTATCCTGATAGTATTTTCTTCTTACTGAAAGAAATACTGTACCTATTTTTATTCCTGTTTAGCAAACTGTTGTATTTATTTATATATTTCTTGGTTGCTGAGTTTTTATTTTAACAACATGGAGACTAGGGCTACCTAATTCTTCTAATGCATAGACTTAGGGACCATCAGTGGCATAAAGATGCACACTGGAGTGCTTCTCAGGGAGGAATAATAGGGTTTGGTATAAAGATGATTTACATCATTATGTATAACGGTGGATAGATAGCAGGTTGCGATTTAATTTTCCATTATTTCTTTAATTAAACATGAAGGCCAGACCAGGGCTAATCATGTCAGTGAAACAGTATATTTTTCATTATATATTACAATTTTGCTACATCAATGAATTCCAAACTAAAACTTTCCTGTAGAATTATTCTGACAAGCTCTGTTGTAAAGTGCTCTAACTACTCTACTACTCTAACTACTGGGTCCTAACTACCTCCAGCTGCTTGCCAAATATTATGAGTAATTTTAATCTTAAATTCTCTCCACCTTAATTCCTTTGGTTCTTGTCTGTCATATTTCATGTCACAAAGATGTGGTGAAAGTAGACTCATTATTCTTAGTGGACAGTTGGATAACCCAGTGACGAGTGTTACAAAGTGATAGTAAAGAGGTGAATAATTCTCCTACCGAATGGTGAACAAATCTGCATTGAGAGATGAATCTGAAGCGTGCAGTAAACATTGAAGAAATCACACTAGTGAAGACACACCAACAAAATGAACTGTGTGTTAAATAAAAGCTCTCCATTCAATACCATATAATCCAAAACTATATCAAGCTGCATATGTACAGAGGCCTCAGGCTGCAAAGTCACACACATCATCTCTTCGAGTACTTGGCTCTCTCAGTCTAACAGTGTTCTGTCTGTAATTGGTCTGCAAGGGAGTATATGCATGCACACACGATTCCTACTGATTGATTGGTCAAATCTTACATATTTCTACAGTGCATGGGAAGCTGTACATACCATGATTCATAGTTTTTGTTATTTTTTTAAAACTTGCAGGAAATAAAAAGAGCAAAAAGTGACAACAGTAGCAATTAAAATGCTCTCTGCGAACATTATACGCTGTTCTAGTGTGCTGATGAAGCTTATGCTTAATTTCCTAGATTTCTTTGGGCTACTGAGGGTCTCTATAATTAAACAAAGTTTGAGAACTGTCTTAGAAATAAAGACTAGAAAAAAAAAAAAAACGACCTCCCACTCTCCCAGCTTGAGGCAGAAGCGTGTAGAAAGTGATGCTATGTGGGCAGTAATAACAAAAACTACTTATCGCTTATTTTGTCTTAGCAATCACCTTGGAGTGAGGCTGTTTTCTTTTTACACCACAATAAATAATACTGCATTTAAATAAGAAAGCGAAAATGAGATGAGAATGCATAAAAGAGTAAATTGTGTATGACCCAACCAATGAACAGTGCAGACAGTACATGTTCTGAATAAAAGTTGAGGTAGTTAGCTCCCTCTGAAAACTAATGCAGTGCTTATGAATAACTCTTGGGAATGAGCAGTGGCAGATAAATGGTTGTTTCTGCCACTGTGGTTTAGGTTCTTAGTCCTCGGAAAGGAGAGACAAATTGCATACAGGATTTTTAAAAGCCTTGATGGAATTACCCTTGTGTTTCTCTTAATATTCCTTGAGGTAATCACCACGTAACTCCTTTTTACATGAGCAAAAATCTCTGCTCTTTTTAGAAATAGTTTTGGTGTGAGATACAAAAAGTCATATGTAGAAGAAACAGTTCTTCCTTTTCTTTCTTTACTGAATTAGAACTGAGTGTATTTGAAGTGCTTCTGCGTTTCTGCATGCCACGGTATCAGAAAGTTTGAGTCTGCTGAGGTGTGAGGAGCATTTGAGTGATATAATTTACAGGATCATCATGGCTCTGTAATTTGCATTCCTGGCTGAGCAGTTCTGAACTAGGAAGTTCAAATAAGAACAAGTTTAACATATGTCTATTCCTCACCTAAATGGAAATGAATGAATGAAAGAAAGAAAGAAATGAGATTTAGTTATCTTGTAAAATGTAAACATTACTAATAGGAAATGAAAAAGACCTAAACTCCCAAAATAAAATTACAAAGAACATGGAGGACCTACAGACAATCAGGATATGCCACTCTGCTTTAAGTGGCAGTTCTACCATGTAGTCTTTCTGATGTATGAGGCACTTCAGATAGTGTACAAACATCACAGAGACATCTTTGAGTGCAGCAGGTAACAATTGTATCGTAGAAAGGATTGTAAAGGAAAGAATTTTCACTTTACCATATTGCTTCTAACTCAACTTGTTGAATTCTTGACCTGCAGCTTAGTGGTTATTTTTTGGTGCTTACATGGTGGGAACTCAGTTTCTTACATTGTTCTGTGTACATGCAGGATAGAATCAACAACAGGTACTTACTGCTGAGTAATGTAATTATCAGTTCATGTTGGTCAGATCTTACCTGAATAATATTTGAAAAAAAAAAAAAATCAAAGGTAGGTTCTGCTCAGAACTATCATCTCAGGTGGAACTTACTTCTGCACCTGTTAACAGAGGTGGATGTCAACTGCATCCCTTAGGCACTCGGAGTACACGTTGTCTTTAGTAGAGGTCCTGCTGATTCACAATCAGATAATATACAGTTTGACCAAAAGGGGATTTAGTTTTAAATTTAGCCATCATAAATAAAGGAAATAATAGGAACTTAAAAAAATGGACTTTCAAAAAAGACTTTATTCTAATAAATCTGAAGATGTAAAATGGTGTAACTTCTAGTAAGTGTCATATAGAATGCTTTCCTTTTCTGCAGTGTTTCCATATATGTAGTTCATATGGAAAACACTTTTCTGAGAAAGTCAGGATCAGTAACTTCAGAAAGCACTAAACTCAAAGAGGTTGTTTGTTGTCTATTGAAATTTTCAGAGAAACTGTTGTTACTGCCTTCAGTGGAAGATGAAAGGTTCTTTACTACGAATACGTTATTTAATGAGTTGACTTTTCCAATTTTTAAATAAGCTCTCTTTAAAATATTTTAAGAAGTGTCAAAAGAAATCACATTGGATAGAAAGAAAGAGCTGGGCTAAGTACATGAAAGAGAATGTGTTTGCAGAGAGTGAGTGTCAGTGCAAAGATACCTGTGACCTTCCTATTTAATGAACACAAACCAGGCATAGTTAGTTCTGTTTTATAATTGCAGTCTCACCAGCAGCCACCCGAGCTAGTGTTATTCTCTACCCCCTGTGTGCTCTGGTTGTGGTGGAAAGGCAGCAAATGCTCTACCAAAGAAGTGTTATAACGGTAGTTCAAACCTACAGTACAAATGATGTGTGGTTACAAGATGCAGAACAGCAGAAAGCACATCTAGTCTGAGGGGGCTGTAATGGAAAGCATTACATTCTGATTCAAAACTGTTTTAATCTGGGGTAATCAACCTCCACTGTTTTTACAAGTTCATTTTTCAGTAAGCACTATGGAGTTTTTCAGGCATTCTCCCATTTCTTGAGAGGTCCACTGGGTGCTGGGGTAAGCACACCAGCTTTGAAAGTCTTTAATTAGCCGAAAAATCATGAAATCCTTATTCACATGAATGATATTTTCTTATATCTCTTTTTCATTTTATGTATCAAATACATATACAAATACTGTTTTCAGTAGAAAAATAGAGAAACCGAGATAAAAGGAGTTTAGATACCTGAAGTGACACAAGATACCAGTGGTAGATTTAGAAATAGCAAATTCTTCTCCTGGTTCCTGTTTCTTACCTGTTATTTACATTGTCACAGTATTTTATACCCCTTCTTTGTAATGATATTCTTTAAGTTTTTGTCCTTGCACTTCATAAAAGAAAATGAGAACACCATTCAAAAAGATCTTTAAAGCACATTCATCACAACTTTCTTCTAGTAAAAACTAGTATCTCAAGGGTTTTATACTGAAGAAATATTATTCTTTGTCCATCTAACAGTAGTACTAAATATATAGCTCATTCCTCTCAATTAATATATCAATATTTATTGGAATTCGGCTATTAGGCAGATACAATGCAATTTGTAATTATTTTATTGGTGAATATTCTCCTAATTACTGCACAATGGTTCTGGGCATTCAGTCCAGTGTTCCTTTTGTGTTATTCACTAAGTAAGATTTAATTTACCTACTGTATTATTACGATCTTTGGTTGTTTTCACTGGAACAAACTGTCACACAACAAACATGCCCACAGCTCTCAAGTGAATATATCTTTGCCAACCTGCACAATCCTCAGTTTTGACAAAGAAACATAAAAAATTTTCACTGGAAGCAATATCCTTAAGTGTTTTTAGAGCTCTTCTTATTAAACTTGTTAGACAGTTTTGCTTTTTGCCAATAATGTGAGATAAACTGTCTATGACATTGTTCTATAATGACTTGTTTCTATAATTTTATTTAGAATATCTGAGTTATGTCCTTAGATTTCATTAGAACTCCTTTTTCATCCATTTGCTGAATAACCTCAATAAGCAGTCTGCCTTCTTGCAGCAGGACTGCTGAAAAATTCATTTGATCTTAATTACGTGTTTCAGAAGTCCACGTTTCCCCATGAGTTTCATGCTCATTGGCCTTTAAGGAAGCATGGCAATCACAGCATATATTGAGGTTTGCAAAGTACTTTGCAAATTTCTCCTGTCTTTAGGATGCTATTATTTCAAAGATGAAATATGTATAAATCAGGATGTTTATAAAATTTTCTGTTTGCTCTGACCCACTTTTTGGTACAATTGCATGAAAAGGGTTTTGTGTTAAAGGAATTTCTGGTTCTAAAGGATTTTAGAACTTCACAAAGACAGTTGATTTGTGGTCTCCATTATTCTGGATTTTGTGATGATCCAAAGCAATGTCACCACGAAGAGCTTGTGTCTGGAAACCAATCTTATAGTTCTGATGCATTATTGATATGCTTGAATGAGGTTTTAAGTTTTAGGATCTCAGTGCTTGTTTACACATGTGTACACAGGCAAATTAATGCAAATGAGTTCAGAAATTATCTTAATTCATTTTATCTTTAGGAGTGAAATAAGATAAACTAAATTAAGATCATTTTAATTTTAAATAAGAATATCTACACAAGGACTTAGGATAATGTAATTAATCTACTTCAAAGTTCATACATTTTAGTTAATTCCAATTAACCTTCTTGAGTATTGTCATGGTGGTAAATTCCTACGAGCAGCCTATCCCTAATGTAGTAATGAAGATGAACGGGAGTGCTTCTGGCCTCTCTCTCTGGGAGGAGAGCAGAGAACACTGTCCTGAAGATGGTTCTTTCTTCTGGGGTACGTTACTCTGCTTTGTCTAACTACGTTCACCTTCTGAGGAATATTACAAGATTTTGTTTTAGGTTTCCATTTCTAAGGAAGAGTAAAGTGCCCTGAACGCCACTGTGTTTGCACAACTGAATGTGCAGTACAAAAGCCTGAAATTCACCATTATCATAAATACCAAGAGTCTCACTTCTTCTAGACTTCTAAGCATTATTATTTGTATAACTCTGTACTTCTCCCATCGTTTTACAGCATCTTCAGTAGAGTCACATTTCTTTGTCACATGCACAGATATATCCCATTTGGGGGGTTAGGGCATTGGGGTTTTTTGGCTTGTGTGTATGTATGTGATTGTTTTTTTAATGGTGAGAGGCTCTCATCTTTTTCTAGTCAGCTCTGTCAGTTGAGTGAGACTGTTGCCTTTGGAAGGCTCTTGGTCCTCATGTCTCGCCCTGAATCCTCATCGCAAAGAGGGTGGTTTCCATTGCAAATGAAAGCAGAGCCTGCATTGTACCCTGAGCATCTACTGTAGAGTCTGGCAGGGTTTAAATCACTTCCAGTGCATGTAAGAGGTTCTGAGATAGATCAGTTGTGATGTAACCCCCAGGTAAATCTGCAACACTGGCATAATCTTAATGATGAAATGTTTTGCAAAACACATATGGAAACCCTTTGAAATTTCGGGCTTCGTGCTCAGATTTTGGATCAGAATTGCATTCAGTTAGTCCCACTCAGCCTTACGTACTATTTACAGTATCAGATCTTGTCAGATTCAGAATTTTATCCTTTATGCCATGTACAGATTACAAGTTACCTACTCCCTGTCGCTTGCAGTGTGCACACACTTAGGTGTGAGTGCAGAGGGAATAGATCACAGAGATCACATAGTTGCTGTCCGTGGAGAAGATCCCTTTGACTGAAGCAGTCATTCTGTCATACATTCCCTTCAAACTGAGTCAGCATTTAATTGTGCAGTGTTTTCATTACACTGCACCTAATACTCAATTGCTTAGCACTATATCAACTCTGATAGGTAGGGCAGAAGTACATGCAAAAAGTGGAACTAAACGTCAGCTCCTTTTCTCTAAAAACATTTAAAGACCACTTTATCAAAAAGCAATACGTTTCAGGTTTATAAGGAACTTTCTTCCAGACTTTTAACTTCAAGGCTCCAGAATCTTTTTTCTGTACTGTGATCTGCCCAAACATATTAAATGTGAGAAAAGTCTCTAAAATAAAATAACCAATTACCTATAATTTTTTTTAAGTTTGAGTAATCACACAGTATTGGACGGGTTATGTTCATATATGTCACCTGAAATAAATTTTACTTTCTTTTCCAACAAGTTTGCTCTCAGCACGTGGTTTCTCTTCCCCAGAGCAATATTGCAAATAGCTTCTTTGTCCCTTTCTTGCTCTAACTTAGTGACATTTACTCTTCAATCAGCTCTTCCCATTAGCAGCAGCAGATTTCCACCTGGTTCTGTTTTCCTCCTTGCAATATCCTACACTTATTCTGGATGCTTCAGCTTACAGGCTAATGACCAATTTCTTCTGAGCTGTGTATTTCCTTGTTCGCATTTTCATTTAATCTACGGCCCTACTATAACACTGCTCTGCACCAAAATAGCTTTTCCTTACTATTTTATTGAACACTCTTCTTTGAGGCATGTTATTGCTTCTCCTTTTCCACAGATGTCTTATTCAATACTGCCATCAGCTTCTTCCTGTATGTAGCACCCTACATTTTTTGGACTTGTTTTAAAATTCTCTCAAATCTGTGCTCCTTTCTTATTCTTCCCTTGCTTCCATTTATTTTTGTATCACTGCATAATATCTTGTCACTTTCTTGTGGGAAAAAAGTGACAAAACGAGGTGTTTATCTCAGCCTTCCTGTTGGTTTGACATTCTTTCTCCATAACAAACATCCTTCATTACAAAGAAACACAGGTTTTCTCATCTACTTCTATTCTAACTGTTCTGCTTGTCCCATCAGATTTCTTTACATTTCTTGCACTGTTTTTATCTTTCCTTTTATTTCCCTTGACAATAAAAACACGATTAAGCCTCTGAACCTTAAAAAACCCAAACACCTGAAACACTGCTTTCGCTCTTTTCTCCATTTTCTCTTGGTTTATGCAACATTCTAATTAAGGTTGTGTGGAGCTCTTTTCTCTATTCTCTTTTCTCTTTTCTGTTTTCTCTTTTCTCTTTTCTCTTTTCTCTTTTCTCTTTTCTCTTTTCTCTCTTCCTCTCAGTCTTGCCCCTCTCCAGCTTCCACACGCAGCTAAAACTATTGCTACCAAAGTTTTTAATCATACATTTTTAGTTGAGAGTCATTGTCATCTTACCTGAGCTACTAGGTGACTTTACCAGTCAGCCATGCTCAGTTTTTTTATTATTTTTGTACTGGTATCTTATAATTCCTTGTGTTTCCTTATTCCATCCTATTATGGAATTTGCCTGCATCTGTATTCCATTTGTCTTGCTGTGTTTTGTTCTTTAAGAGCACACATCTTTTTACGTCATAATTAAGGCTTTTTTTGTAATAATACAAATAATAAAATTTTAAATGAGCTTAGCTGTTCCTTAAATCATATTGTTTAATTCAAAGAAGCTAGTAAAGTTTAACATAATAAATTTTAGAACATGTACATAAATGGTTATGGAGTTAAAATGGTTAAAATGAAATGTAGCACTAGCATTAACAATTCTAGGAGATTATCTAAAAGTGTACAGCTAAGTAATATTTCTAAGAAGTAAGTAGCATATAAAGTACTGTAAATTAGGGATAGCTATAGGGTAGTTATCACACCTACCTTGAGGCAGCGTAACTACTTTATCCAGTAATTACAATCCTACTTTATCTTATTATACTAGTGATCTATAATAGCATATTTATATATTATATATAGTATATACTTATTATACTAGTGATATTTCATCACATAAGATATGGGAGCAGATAAAAATGGGAGCAGAAAAGTAAGCCAAACCACAATACTTCATCCTACACTGTATTCTGTAGCAAGTTATTCCAAGTAACTATGCTGCATTTTTCAGTTACTTTGTAAAAGAATCCAAACATTCATTTATGTCGAATTCCATAGGCTGAAATCTAAGATTTTCAAAAGTGCATGAAGTCTGTGGATGTTTTTCACCATCACCTTTGAGAATTGTTCACCAAAACCCAGCGTACATCTTAGAAAGTTGACTGTGGAATATCATGCAATCTATATGCAACAGAATCTCAACGTGTAAATACAATGTCTCCAAAATACTTCATGACATGAGAGGAATGGAATAACATGTAAAATATCAACTTCTGCTGTTGAGGAGATTAAGGTTTTTTAATGAGAACAACATGCTGCAATTCTGTGGTTTTCAGAGAAACAGCATTAGAGCAGAGAGTTGCAATTTGTAGCTAATTGGAGGGGTTAGCTGAAGATCTGCTGGCACCGTGATCAAAGCAGGTAGGTATCTATCTCATTTTAAACATCTGCACTTGAACCTTCTAGGGGACCTCAGTCTTCAAAACATTCTAGTTTACAGTTAGATTTTGAAACTAGTATTTCCTGAACTTACAACTGGAAATTTGATCTAGTCTTTAAAAGTTTGGTTTGCAACCTACATAAGTACAAGATAACTATTGCATACGAGTTTTGTAAGCAGAATGATCCAAAATATATATCAGGAAAAACCTCTCTATTTTTGCACCTGATACTAGTATTAGAACATTATTAAAAATAATATTATTTACAGGAAAAACAGGTACTGGATCATTGTGGCATTGCATATTCCAACTGTGCTGGTTTTTATTTGGACTTTTCCACATGATTTGACCTTTAACACAGTAAATTTTAGTATTTAACGTTAAGAAAAAATGTTCTAAGGTTAGTCCATAATAAGTGAGAGTATAATTTAGAAAGAAATTCAAGGCTTATCAGAGATTCTCTGCAGTGGGAATTAGCATATGGGACTTTTTTTATAAAGTTAGAAAAGAAAAACAGCTATGCAATACATATTCATAAAGCTATATCCATAAAGCTCATTCTAAAATGTAGATTATTGCTTTAAAGTAATTCAACTTTTCAGTGAAAATGCCCTTAAACATCAAATAATAATTTCTACAATCTTGATTATTATTGTCTATATAGGATTCAATAATATTTTACTCTGAGTCTGAGATTAAACTCATGAATCTGTAATCTCAAATATTGTGTTTTTCATGTGACCTCAGGTAGAAAACAGTCAATAATTTACTTTTCATTTAACCCTAGAAACTAACCAACTATATTCTTTCACAACTAATACTGATTTAGAAAAGAAAAAAAATACAAAAGCCTTTCCTCTAGAAAAAAAAAAAAAGATCCACTGTGATCTAGGGGAGTAACAAGAACAATGAAGAAAAAACTGTTTTATTACAAGTGCAATCAGACTAAGCAGACTTTTTATGTTATGTTTCCTCAAAACTTGATTAAAGAATATTATTTCACTGTTTCTCTTTCAAGAAAATCTCTGCTATGGCAGGAATATGCAGTAGGAACTCATATGAAAGGTGAATAAAGTGACTGTCCCCAAAACAAGGCACCTTCTTGTCCAACTCGTTCCCCCAGCCTCAGGCAGAGGTTAGCGACAGTGGCAGATTTTAGGACAAAAATTGTCTGTGTAAGATGGGGCAGGAGGAGTACAAGCTCTATGATACAGTTCTACTTTTATT
This sequence comes from Merops nubicus, assembly GCF_000691845.1. Taxonomy (NCBI): domain Eukaryota; kingdom Metazoa; phylum Chordata; class Aves; order Coraciiformes; family Meropidae; genus Merops; species Merops nubicus. The sequence continues at coordinate 89,484 of NW_008623714.1, forward strand.
TTTTTTACTTTTATATAACCCAAATGGCTACTGAACCAGCTTTAAAAAAATAGCAGTTGGCTTCATACACAAAAATATAGCATATAGAGCTAGAACAACAACAACAAAAGTCCCATTTTGAAAAACATGTAACTAAGTATTGTGGTTTACTGTATAGCAAGGGTCCCCAAGGGTACGAGTGACAGAGGACAGCAGGCACCTGGGAAGGACAGGCACGTGATGATACTAGAGATCCCAAACCTGTAAATGCAGGTCACAAATGGCCAGTTACTAGTCACTGAGCAAATGCAGCCACGAAAGCTGAGTTGAGCTGGGTTTGGGGCATTCCAAAGGACATGTATGCATGTCAAACCTCTTTTAAGTACCCTACATTGAAAAGAAGATAAAAAGGGTGTATTAGAAAAAGATGTGCAGCACTTACAAAGCACACGAACAGAGAAAGAGCAGAAAGAAATGCCAAGCTCTAGCTCTGTCTGCTGCTAAGGACAGCACATCTGCTTATCTGCAGTGTGGTATTTGATTTGCTGCTCAGCACAGATTGCTACTGCAGATTCAGTAACAATTTTTAAAGTCCTACCTTTCACCTTAGGTGTCTTTTTGTGCAAGTGAAAATTTGCTCTATCGGCCAAAACATGCAGCTCAGTAATTTCAGCTCATGTGCTGATCTTCCCGGGGTCAATGAGCTCCCTGGGAAATGGGTTTCATAAGCTGGTGGGTTGAAATGTGGTTCCAGATCTTTCTGTCGCGTTGCAGCTTGAAAAACCAAGCGGAGCTAGATGTAAATTACTGTCTGAAGTCCGTGTCAGCTCAGGATCTGCTACCAGAATCTCATGCAGAAATTCACACATAGCCAGAAGGTTTGCTTTGCAGAAGCAGTTCAGGCTTTATTTTATACCACTACTTGGAAGAATATGTAAATTGTGGAGGCACCAGACTTTTTTCTCCTTGCCTCCAGATGTACTATTTCAATTCTGATATTGCCAGTTTGCCTAAGCAAGGTGGGATTAGGTCAATACTTCATGCTAGTCCTGAAGCATTCTAGTTTTCCTTAGAGTCTTTTCATTGAATAAATTGCACTTTAAGTCAATACTCAGTAAATCGCTGTGTTTGGAGACACTGTTACAGACATTGTGTCAAAAAAGTTCCTCTTTAATTTGCAACCTTTTATGGGTAAGAGTCAGCCAAAAAATAAGCACTGGAAAAACGTGACCAAAAGAAATTTGCTCTTGAACTATGTAAATATACAAAAACTTCCTGTATTTTGGCATATATTCTAAATTCAGTACTTATCTACCAAAAGCCCTGTGCTACTTGAAGTGTCAGTTTTGGAGTATTTAGTAGTTGTCACTGAAAGAAAGGAAAATATAGCAAGCTTAATGAAAATCAGTTCCAGACTTTGTTGCTAGTATTCTGTGTTTTCAAACACTTTTTTTCTATTTTTATTCTTGTGTTTGACCTATTATTCTGATAATGACATGAGGATATTCCTCTATCAATTCCTGCATTAAAGAATTACTATAAAATGGATAATAGTTTCATATCTCTTATGTAAGTCTCTACAGTAGTGCTGTCTTTTCATTAACAATATTTTGCTTCTTATAATTTTTTTTACATATGATTGTAATTCTGGCAGGCTTCTAACTCTTACTCAAACCTTGCATGCTAGGTAACTGCTGGAAGCTTCTCACAAAAAACATTCAGCAATTCTTCTATGATATTATGGCAAAGACCACGCTCAGTTGTTAATACCACAAGCATGCATCAAGAGGCTGCTCTAGTCTGAAGCCTGAAATGGAAGGTCCATGAGTCTTGTCATTGTCTGCCACGAAACAGTTTTAATGTTTCTTATCCAGGCAAAGTCTTGGTTGTTGAAATACCCTTCAATTTGTTCTGTGCAATTAAATTTACCATAAGGCAATATACGATGAGTCAGATACACCTACTGTCAGCAGAGGTAGAAAACTGGGGGGAAAAGTGAATTAATAAAGTATTTCTCATTCTTTCAGGTATTTTATTACTCAAATGTACCATATATAGTTTTCAGAAACAATATTCATAATAGGAACAAAGATCAGTTTGTTTTGTTTTGTTGGTTTTTTTCCTATATTAATTCTTGTGTGTTCTCTCTGTTACTAATCTATACTGTATTTTTATTTATACTCTTTATATAATGATATTTAAATAGTCGTATTTGCTGAGTATGTGCAGTACCTTAAAATGCACTGGTATGCAGTAATATTCCCCTGTAGCCTCAGGAAGTTGCGAGTATTCTCATAGTTTGCATAACACCTCCAAAAGCAAGTGAGTACAGAGGCAAGACAATTATAGTGGATGTTGCTTTCTGAGATGCTCCTGCAGAATAACATATCTAATGCTGGGAAAGTGGCAAATGCTAGCTGAACCCCTACACTCAAATAATGAACTTACCACTGTCAATGGTATGGAAAACCCAGAGGCTTTCTGTTCATTTTGTTGCATATCAGATTCATACTGTTACAACATCACTACCTGAGAGGCACCAACCCTTAAATAAGCAAAAAAAAAAAAAAAATCATTTTAAGCTTGTGTTATCAAAGTTTTAATAGCTGCATGAAAAAAAATACTACTTAAATACAGTTGGCTTTAAAATACAAAAAAAAAAACAAAACCTGTAAAATATAGAAACTGTTTAAACAAAAAGAAAATCAAATATTTTCATTCAATGTAAAAGCATACCACAAAGTATGGCTTTTAATTAATAACACTATCACGTCTCGTCTCCAGATGGAATTGGAGACAGGAGGTACAAAAGGCAAAATGCTACAAAAAAATTTCAGACAGGGCAGAATTTAAATGAGATTTTTAGAATAATAAATTCTATTACTTCTGACCAGTACAGAAGCATGAAAAAGCTGTTTTCTTCATATGTCATTGTCCATGCCACTAGGCTGCAAGATCACACAGTAAGAGGTAAGAGGTAGCATCTGAAGGAACAGAAGTCGTAGTAATTCCAACCAAGGGATGAAAAGAGAACACCTCTTGGAAGCATCTATGAACTAATTTCCAAACTGTGATGTTTCCCAGTTGTTATGATTAAGAGGCATCTCAAATTTAAAACAAAGGTATGTGTTACTCTCAAATCTGTGATGAGCAAGAGCTCACTAGAGATTTAAAGATCAGATGCTTTTCCCTTGGAGTGTCTCAAGATTGAGAAAACTGAGGAATGACCTTACTGCAGAAATATGAGGCTGACAGCTGCAGCAGTGTTAAAGCTTTCTAACTTAAAGCTGGTGGCTAAGAAATGGCAGAAAGATTCCTTGGCAGTACTACTAGACGTATGTCAGGGCACACTTCTGAAATGACTAAGTAGCTATTTTAACACGCTTTGGTTGGTTCCACTAGTGATGTTGTCACCCATGTCATATTTTAGTACATCAAACACTATGTTATATAAAATAGATTTCTAATTCACTAGCAGGCCTTCAAGTCAACTGCTATGAAAGGATTCATGTTTATGTCAAATCTGGCATGTCCTGACAGGTATCTTTATAACATAGTTTTGTCAATCTGTAATGCTCAGAATATACAGAAAAGTTTTCTCTCATCTTAGGTAGTGCATCAAAGTCCGTGCATAAGGAAAGAATTGATGTGATGACATTGTACATTGTGGCAGGATTGTAGAGTTATGAAGTAAATTATTTGAAGCAATTATTTTCCTCTGAGAAGACAGGAGGGCCAAGGGGAAGGACTTTAAAAAAACCCCAGTATTTATTAAATATTTCCTCAGGTCTCAATGACTCAGTCAGAGCTGCTTTCTTAAGTATTTCATAGAAGGTGTCTCAAGGAAACCCATCTGTCAGAAGTTTGCCCACTTTGCACAGCTAAACACTGAATGCTCTCCAAACTGTAGCAATTCTTCTAAATAGTTGCACTAGGCTGCTCTATCAACAGCCCCTCAGGGTGCCAGGGATTCTTCTGTCAAATGATCAAAGCATAGTGCCAGTGCCTTTACTACCTAACAATTTTTGTTTCTATTTTTAACAAATCCTTTGTACCTTCTTCCTAAAATAGCAATAGGACTCTTCATAAATGCTGTATTAAATCTCAGTAATAAGGACTTATTTCTTACTGTATTAGGTTGCCTGTTGTTACGCAAAAGAGACTCAGTGGTAAACCAAAAGACACCCTGTGGGGTGCACAACTCCTCCCTGGGGAGAGAGAAGAAAGTTCAGATGATACACTGCACAGGTGGAGGAGTCTGTTAAAAATGTTTACCCCCTAATGCCCTGCCAGGTGAGACAGCCTAAGTGTCAAGGAGAAAGCTCTATTTAGGCTGCAGAAAATAGAACACTGCTAAAACTATATTAAATTCAGGAAACGGAAGCAAGAGACAAAGAGTAAAAGAGGATGAAAAATGCAATTTATAGAAAATGCAGTGACAGCTTCAAGCTTTCCCTGCACTCTTTACTAATTTCTTAAACTGTTCTGTACAAACTTTTTTGCATGAGGTCTTGTGACTTAACATGGAGAAAGAGGGAAACCTGTGCAGCTGAAGAGCTCTGTGACACTGAGCTTAGAGGTAGGTGGCTCAAGTGCAAACTCTAGAATTCAGCATTCAGTATGTTCATAGAAACTGCCAGTGTTTTTGGAACATTAAAAGTCGACTACACATTTATGAAATGATGCAAGTAAGAGTTTTCATTAGAGCTTCAATAGGTAAACGCTACTTCATACTGCAGATCATAAAAGTTTATGGGGGTGGTGTGGTTCAAATCCATCAGCAGAGAAATAAATGAGCTACTTGTCATCCTTTCTTGCTGTTTTTCAACAGCTCAGGACAGTATGTTCTGTGAGAAGTACATTATACATTTCCTGACATCTGTATCAAACAATTCCACTTACATAATTACACTTTTATTAAAAACAATAGGGTAATGGATTAGGACAATGCTATAAAGGAAACGAAGGGAGGGCTTAAAACATGGGGGGAAAAAACACCTGCTCACAAAACAAAAAAGAAACCAAACTCCATTCTAGAGAATAAATTTTCTGGGTTTTTTATGAGGAACATCTTAAAATCTGGCAGAGAAAATGTATTGTGATTCAGAAATTGTTGCAACTTTCACAAGCAGTGATCAGTTGTTCTTGTGGTTTCTGCTGATGAATTTAAGCACCACCAGAGTGAAAGGGGTCTGGATTTACTTCTTTCATTTTCTTCCAAAGAGATAGGAAACGGAAGTTAAAGGAAATTGTTCATGTGGAGGAAGGGTAAGATTCTAAGATCACTCAGATTCTAAGAAAGAACAAAGGTGAAGCAAAATATAGTATGCCTCAAAAATACCTCTCTCTGCCATAAGTCTGTTTAATGACTTGCAACTATCCTATTCCTCCTATTCTATTTGAACTAGAATAAAACCAAAGCAGAACAGGCAGAAAAACAAACCAAGAAAAGAACAGCCAGACTTAACAGGGAGTATCGAATTTTAATACAAGATGACACCCTATTAATAGCAGTTATTTGTATTCTAACAAATCAGTGAGCAGAAGTGGTAAAAATATATGGGAGTTGGTTTGTCATCATTTTGATTTTTATAAGATAAATGCAGTCAGTACTAATAGGGATTGTTAAAATGCTGGAGGTGTCAGAAAGTGAACTACCAACAATGCAGGAAAATGTTTCCTGTTTCAGTGTCCTCTGTGCTATCCGGATACCTGTTCAACTAAAAAGTGAAAAATCCTAAAAAGGATACCCTTTTTTTAGGATTTCTTTGCAGTTCTCCAAGTTAGAATTCACTGGATACCAGATCATCTGCTAAACTCTGTATAAAAGCAAACATCTATAGATACATTCCACGGGAGCTTTGGCAATAAATTGGTAAAAGTGAGTTCTTAATGGTAGGTTATTTTGTGGGATGGAAACTTGCTATATTGTGACCTTGCTGCCAGTAGATACACTGTTCATGCCTGGATGGAGTTTCTGACAAAATCAGCATGTAATCATGAGCATTTTATCAAAAGTTCAGAGAGAGAAGATACAGTCACTACGAGTTTGACAGGGTCACTTTGAAAATGCATTCACGTGCACTCTTGCATACCTGCTGTAGCAATGCAGTTCAGTCAAAGGCATTTCGAAAAATGACTCCATCTCTAGATGCTTCATCTATGGTAATATCTTTGGTTCCTATTTCCTTGGAAAGTTAACAAGGCATATTCTAAGGATAGGTGCCTTTGACTAAGCTATATCCAATATTGTATCTAAAATTTTTCATGGAAATGAGTAAGTCACTTCAAAATTAACATGTAAGTATGCGTTTCATCACTATTGAGGGCCACTACTAGATGTGTTTCTTTATATAGGATATACTGAAAAGCAATGTGAGAGTGAAAGGCTGAATTTAGTAAAACATTTTCTACATATTGTGGTTATTTTTGCTAGCTTGTCATGTTCTTCAGCTGATCCTATAAAAGGCCAGTAGATACTAATGAATGAGAGGGTGACTAAAAGCTAAAATGAAATTAGGCTCTAATCCTGTTAAATTGCCAGTCTGCTGCCTCTGAACTAAGTGGAGAGAGAAGCAGTGTCTTGCCAAAAGCATCCAGCCTGGGATCCACCTTTTCTGGTGCCCCCTTTGTAGGGCACTCGGCAATGAGCAGAGTTGTAGCCTAGTGGCTAGTGGCTACTGCTGCAGGCTCTTCTGCTTCCCAAAATAAGGGAATTGATAATGATGTTCCTTTTCCTGGAAATGCACACTGTTATACACATTGGTAGCTAAACTACAGTAGTGAGCAAAAAGTTACAGGTGCCTCAGGGCAATCTCCTTCTCCCCTCACTTAAATCATGGTTAACATGAAGGAATCCAAGATGAATTCTAAAAATCCAGAGAAAATTAGAAGTGCAGCTATTTATGTTCTGGTTTCGTATGGTCTCTGCTCAGGGCCTGAAACCTCTGGAGTGAAGGAGCTGCTAGGAGCCACCAGCCCAGCATCCCATTTTCAGAGCAAGCACACGTTTTCCATGCAGACAAGTTGTGCATGCAAAGTAAACCTGATGTTGGACACATCAGATTTATTGTGTTTGCACAGAATGTTTGCATGTCACATACCCCACAAATCTAACTGGGACACACAGACACCCAAACAGTGCTATGCCAAAACTGTGATGACAGCTACAAATTTGTATGCAGAAAATGTTTTAGAGTTGTGCCATACTGACAGAACCAGAGACCAATGCATATTTTAAGAGCTTTTTCTCACAGTCGGAGGAAACAATGTTGAAGAGTTTTCACTCAGCAAGTGTGAAGTCTCAAGCGTGGGCCAAGGAGAAGTACCTGGGTGTAGGCCCAAAGTGTAGCTACTCTTGAGTGGCTTCATGATGTGCTTTATCCCCCTGTTACTCTGTCATCCTAACAGGCATGGGTATTGCAGAGTAAGAAAATCTTAGCTAAATCAAGCTATGTATGACTAAATAATAACTTTCTTGACAGTAATGTGTGATTATTTAGTTATTTCAGTTATGATATAAATAAACTCTGAGGCAGGCAGGCATCCTTCACTTCCAGGCTGCACCAGTGAAAACGAGCAGTATGCACTAATAGCTTCCTTGCACACCACTCACCCAGTGTGTGAAAACTCATCCACATATCTGTCATTGGATGTGTGATAATAGCTACAAACCTAACATTAAAATTGCATTCTCCCTCTTCTCCAACATGACATGGCTCTGGATAAAAACTTGTCAGAGTTGTAGAAAATTCTTTTCATCATTTCATTTATGCTTAACTAGTGCACTAAGTTATGCTTAACTATGCACCAACAAGTTAGAACCACTTTCAATAGCTCTACTCTCACATCGGTGTATTAGAGTTTATGACCAGCACGTTAAGCTTCTCCAACACTGGAGGAAATATTGCAAATATAACACTAGAACCACAGAAACACATAGCTTGGAAAGAACCTCTGGAGGTCATCTAGGGTGACAATTGAAATGCCACTGGAAAAGCAGCACAACACTGTTCGTAAGTAAAGATTTTATTCTTGATCTTTATTTATATAGGAAATCCAAGACAAATCTTGTTCTTCTTCCCAGCAGAACAGGCAGGACAAGTACTAAGTACTTTTGCATGCCACGGGAAAGTCTGTCTTAAGTACAACCTGGAAAGGGCAAGCTATGTGAAGGGCTTTGTGGAGAACCCAGAGTAGTTTATGTCCAGTAATATAGCTGTTGAAGCCAATGTCTACAGGAGTGATATAGGTCACTCCTTGCTCTTAGCTGCTCTATTGTACCTGTAAGAAAGAATCTTAGAATGAGTCTAATTCTTAGAAAATGATATTTTCTTGGAGAAGGACTGTGAGAGGAGTGAAACTTTAATAAAATGTCACACCGAGTGACATTATTTATGGAAGGGTGCTCCTAGTGAACGCAGACCGATCATATGGGAGCCGATGAATGCTGGAATTGCATGCTTCAAGAAGCACCATGATAAATATGTTTATATTTCTACTACTTCCCTGTGTGTGGTCAAAATAACTTTTAAGAGTGCTTTCATTTCTGCAGCAGAAATTGAATAAATATTTCATTCTAGTGATTGGTCATGTTCTTTATGGTAATGATTTTGGGTGGTCACTTATAAAGCAAAGGTAATTTTTTAAGTGCATCTATATGGGGCAGACACTATGTGTTTTCTAATACTATTATTTTTTAATTTAATTAGGTTAAAGGTCATAAAATGCCAAATTTAACGTAAATATAATGTATAATTGCTTTTGGAGTGGATTCTTCATAAGAATAGTACATTACAGTTTCTATCCACAGCCTTCTTTACAAATTATTAATTCAATAACATTGCAGCACATACCATTCCCATTGCTTGAGCTTAATTAAGAGTACATCCCTGCTGATTGATTATGGTAGTACTTCCATAGAGATTTATCCCTAATGGCTATCTCAGGGTATTTCCTGCTAATCAATTAGCAAATTTCTTCTCTTTTCTACATTGTCACTGAAAGTAAAAACAGTCTGAACTTCACCTTTGTACTGAAACACCTATAAGCATTCTCCTAAAATTTTCAAAGAAATTGCATACCCATACTTACAGGGTTTTTTACTATATCTTTCTCAAAATTAGGTCAGACATATTTTCTTCAAGTTTTTTTTGGTTTTTTTGTTTGTTTGTTTGCTTTGTTTTTTTTTTTTTCAATAAATTAACTGAATTTCCAGAGTCTAGTTCACAATATGTGTTTGTAAGAATGTTTTCCTGCTCTGTGGAAAAAAGAGCCAGACTGGGTCAAAGCTGACTTAACATTTGATTCACAGCTACCATCAGGAAATAAAGATGACTGCAGTCAATATTGCAGTAATTTTCTCTCAAGTGAGAAAAATTCTCAGGATGGAAAGGAGGTGGCTTAGCTCTGTGCAGAGGGGCAAATCAATAAGGTACAGAACGGTTGCATTTGTGTCAAATACTAGAATTGCCGGTTAAAGGATTATTTCCCAAAAGTTCAGGTCTGACATATAATGTCTGAATCACTCATTAATGAGCACCTAACTTAAATAAAGGAGTATTCAAGTTAGTCTTTGTGTCATATACTCTGATGTTTGCATGATGAAATTCAACATTTTCAGCTTGCTTGCACTTGCAGATTTGGGAAGGTATCACCAAAGTCATTGCAGCGCTGTCAGCAGCACCATGCATCCTGTCAAGACCTAGTTTCTAATGAAATAAGGAGTATAAGAAATGTTTCAGGGTATATTCATGGCTTCATAACTGTATACTTCTCATTGCTTTAGTTTCATACATCTCTACTTCTCATATAAAACGGACAAAAGTGGACTCGGCCCCCTGCCACCAGCAACATATGTGATTGAGAACCCAAACCTGAATTGGATGTGAATTGTTTGAATTTCACAGCTTCACATTTGAGACAAATGAGACGTGGCCTAACAACTGATAAACTCCATCAACATAAAGACATATGTCTGCGCATGCTGTGCAGCAAAATGTGTTTGAGAGAGCTGATTTTAGCTGTGTTTCTCCAGCAAACTGTTGCTTTCTTCATAGCAGCTCAGTAAGAAAGGTGATCTCACATTACCAAAATACCAGCAAGTGACAAAGGGTATTAATAAGTAAGCTCTGATGAATCTCACTGCTAGGGTGGTTTAAGTTCAGTTTTCAGACTGTGCTGAAGTACTAAAGATGCACACAGACGCTTCCTGTTGTCGACTGCTGTGGGCGTGAGAATCTGTGGAGCCACCAGCTGTTCTCACCGTTCTTCTGCCGGCTCCTTTGTGTGTGATAACTTCCAGGAGAAGCTTGGCAGGAGCAGCTGGTAACTCCTTAGATTATCATGGGAAGACCTGCCAGAACTTCTCCTTCAGCAGCCTCCTTAATGCTCAGGCTCTGTGCAACCGCCCATGTTCTGGCTTTGGCGATTTCTCCCAACAGAAGCTTGAGGATCTTCACATACATAATTGTGAAGACTGTCAATAGTTGTGACGCAAGTGAAACACCGCTCGTATGAAGATGGGATGAGAAAGTTGGGGTGGTTCAGCCTGGAGAAGAGGAGGCTGTGGGGGGCCCTTACAGCGACCTTCCAGTACCTGAGAGGGGCCTACAAGAAAGCAGGGGAGGGACTATTCACAAGGGTTTGGAGTGACAGGATGAGGGGTAATGGCTTTAAGCTAGAAAAGGGGAGATTTAGGTTAGACATTAGGAAAATGTTCTTTGAGGGTGATAAGTCTGGAACTGATTGCCCAGAGAGGTGGTGGAGGCCACATCCCTGCGGACATTCAAGGTCAGGCTGAATGAGGCTCTGAGCAGCTTGACCTAGTTGGAGGTGTCCCTGCTGATAGCAGGGGGGTTGGACTAGATGACCTTTGGAGGTCCCTTCCAGCCCAGACATTCTACGATTCTTTTCTTCAGATCAATTTATCTATGGGCTTGTGAGTATTTCACATATAAATTAGGTAATTTTCTACATGCCATAAAAGCACATGGAAGTTTAGCATTTTACAATATGGCCCTTTTGATCAGTCATCTAATGGCAATCACTTACAAGATGTGGGGAGGGGAGAAAGCCACTCAAGAAACAGAAGGAAAAGAACATATCCATGTGTGGATATAATGATTACAACTCGTCCTTACGAGTCACTAAATTACAATCTGTAAGCTGTAAAATGGGAGCCTAAGTGTACTTTATTTCCTGAACTGAATGCCTCTGAAGGGTGTCACAGGAATAACTTTTCATGAGTTTACAAAAAAGATCCTATTTTTAAAAGATACTTAGGTGGTCAAACTCTGAAAAAAAAATCAAAGCAAGTGTTTGGCATTCAGCAAATATATCATTTCTTTGGTAATTTTGTTCAGAACAGACTGTGTCTTCCTGTAAGCACACTGACTTTCTCATTTGATTTTTTTCCCCTCTCTTGCATTTATCTTTGACATTTAATTTCCAGATGGGTGCTTAGTATGACTGATGCTTTTTGTGTGTGTGTAATCCAATCCTGAATTCATTTTCAAGGCTGCAGAAAGTTGATGGCTGCCAGTTAGGTATCAGTATTTTTGTATATCTATACGTGAAATTCTAATTTGACTGATTAATTATTAAATACAAATTAACATACCAAGAACCACACAATCTCCATACATCTCTAGGTCTTATCATTTCTATCTTGTCTGATATATTTTGATCTGTTCTTCATTGACATCACTGTCACCATAGTTACCACCAAGACAAGTTAGAAAAATGTCTCAGTAAAAACAAAGGAGAAAATATCACTAGTGTAGGGTCTAAGACAGCAAAAGATTGTCTAATAGTTAGAAACTGTAGGTAGTAGTCAGATGTTTTGCAAGGTGAGGTTGTTACAGGCATATCTTATTTAAAGTTGGTTGACAGGAGATTTGCCTAAGTGTTTCCAATTTAGTGTGAGAGTGGCCATTACCATGGGCTAGGAATTGGTTTTATTTAGCTTTAGAAAGCCTGGAGGTGGATACTTGAGAAGAAACAAAACCAGAAGGAAATCTTTCAAAGGATTTTTAACTAGTGAGGTGCTTTTTTTGTTGTTTTGTTTGCTTTTTTTCTTAAAGAACATCTGCCGGGACCATTGACGATGAGGAAGACAGTTTGGCAATGGAGCAGGCAGAATAAAGTTCAGAGGAAGTCATGTTTGCAGAAGTTCATTTCAATAAGTTGATTAAGTTTAACATTGCAGAAGACAATTATTTAATTTGCAATGAGCCAAAACCTGTCTCAGCATAGAAATAGACAACTTTTTCCTGGCTTGTGGGAGCATTACATACAAGGCATGGCAGAGGTGAGACCGCCAGCCAGCATCTGTGTACATATATCCTTTGGTTCCACCATTTACATGTTCTTCTCTATTTCCCAAAATTAATATTATACTATAATATTGTAACTTGGAAGGCTCACTGATTCTGTGTGGGAATATATACACAGATATATTCGCTAGTAGATATTGATGTAAGATAGTAAATAATGGAGTGGCTGTACTCTTTTGGATAATGTTATGCAGCATTGATGTCAAATTATGAAAGTTAGTTCACTTTCATAGATAATTCAGTAGTCCCTCTCCACTCTAGATGAATGAAAAATTAAATGTGACGTTTTATATCTCTTAAAGTATCTGACCTGAACGTTTTTTGTTATCCCTGCTGTATATTTTATATTGATTGGTCCCACTTAACCCTGTATTTTGATGGAGAAGTATGTCCTTTGAAATTGCTGTGGAAGTGTTGGTATATATTGAATTCAGCAGGTGCAAAATGCAAAAAGGGAAATAATTTTTAAAACAATAAGCTCTTTTTTAATAAATGGAGGATTGTACTAGGTAAAACTCTGGACTCTTGGTATCAGATGAAGACTACTTACTCTACAAATGGATATGGACATAGGATGGATACAAGTTCAAGTGGATACTTAGATTCAGGTTCAAATACTAAAACATGAAAATAGGCATAAACATGCATAATGCTGTAGATTCCATAAATCTGGCACTTGAAGATTTAAAGAAGCACCTCTAGTTGCTTTATTTTTGTCCTTCTACCTTCCTCTTCCGAAACACCTGTGGGTTTAACAATGCTTTATCATATGTTCAGTGCAGTATAGACATTTTCATTTATACATCTCAGTGATAACCATTATAAAGCTTCTTCCACTACCTATCAACCAGTTTGTCAGCAATACTTGTTTTCTAGCTCCTGTTCACTTTAAAAGACAGGAAAGAAGAGGCCAGACATGAATGCTGATATTACATGTAGGTTTCTTCCCCCTCCATTGAAATTTGGAAACGGAATTTGAGAACAAACATGTTTTCTGGTTAAACTACAGAAGATCAATGTAAACTATAATTAAAAAAAAAAATAATCTTAGCCTTTCAAATGTGTGATTTTGTAACTAGGTAACCTTCCAGTGCCCCAGATATATTGAAAGTATTATCTCATTTATATATGGATGTTAATTATATTAGTTTTTCCTGCTATACATGGTATGTTTAATGCTTTTTGGCCATGAGCAAACAATTATTGGAGACAGAAGACAAAAAAGATCTTAAGAAGCTTTCTAGCACATGAAAAATATGCCTTCAATAGTCATATATACTTTTAGGACATCCTCTAGGATTGTATGAAATCATTTTAAAAGTCTGATTAGCTTCTAAATTTTAAACTTAAAAAACAATTTAACATAAAAGCCTGTAATAAATCTGTCTGTAACTGTAGACATTAACCTCTTTAGAAAGCATAATGCTGTTGTAATTCTTTAAATGGAAACTATAAGGTTTTGTAATTTTACTGTTAGCACTAATTTATTTAGTTATAGGATGATATGACACTGTTATCACAGTAAAAAAAAAAAGTAAAATATTTTTAATAAGCTAAGTAATAATAATTTCTTACATCTGTCCTGTTTATTAAGCCACTAGTTAGATTGGTATAAAATAATATTATGCCTTTTTTCATCAGACATTCAATGATTAAGAAACAAAGTTCAAAGTTTAAAATTTCTTTTAAGTAGTCTATTTTTTGGTTTATTTAATGATTGCATGTAATGCAAAGATAATCAAAGCTTAGTTGTGCTTGGACATGTATGCACATAACAGACCAACAATACTGCATTAAATAACCAGCAGACCTCAGTATTGCTTCACCTTGTCAAATATCTTCTTTGGAAAGAGATCTGACATCAAAAGCCCATAGTAATAACACCTTCCACACTGATTTGTTCTTTGTTGTACACTTAGGATGTGAAAAACGTTTTGTTGACTTGCTTTTAAAATGCATAAACCAATATTAATAGCTCTACAAGTTAGAGCTTGTGTGTCAAATTTCACAATTTCATGATTATTTTTATGACTGAGTCACAAACCCCATAGTGACTGGAGCTAAAAATGCTGATAATTCTCTAAATCTCCTGTCATTACAGGGCTTCAGAGATCAGTGAGGTTTTTCAAGCCTACAAACCTGTCACCATCTCTGACCCACAGTCGTGGTGAGAGTGCAGGAGTCAGTAACTTGCTCAATTATGCAGCTTAGAAATGCAATGCATACAGTATTTCCAGGGCAGGGGAAAATATAGACACATTTAGTGAAAACATGATTATTCTTCTACTTTGAAAACTCTATGATAGTTTTACAAATTGTTACTGGGCAAAAAGAATTCAGCAATGGCAATTTGCTGTTAACACAATTACAATTCAAATGGCTGACTAGAATTTTGTTGTGTGACAGGAATCTGATCTCCTGCCACAGTATATTATGCATGGGAATTTCTAACCACAACCCATTAGAAAAAGCCCCAGCACTGCTCTTTTGAGTTCCTAGCTGCAATTAGGCAGCAGTGGGACACTGATATGAAGCCTTTATGAATAGAAACCAGCATGCCCCTGGGCAAAAGGAGCGTGTGAAGTGAAGGGATGGCTCAGCAGCAGCAGGGGACAAACTCACATTTTGAGAAACGCTGTATATTGCATGAGAAATGGGGTTTAATGTGAACAGACACCTACATTCACCTGGGTATCACAGGAGACTAACTCTCTGACATCAGCGCTTCCATTCATGGCTGGAGCAATTAGCTGGGGTAGCTCTTAAGCAGCAAGGTGTCAAATTCATCTGTTTATGGAAGTTTTTCCACACGTTAACCTCATAAATAGAGTTACCAGCACGACTGAATCTTATTATATAGTAAATCCATTCAGGGCAGTCTTCAGGTTGGTTCTGAAACTGAGGAAGAAGCAAGGAAAACCTGCTGTAGAAAGGTGACGGGTGACTCAGTTTGCAAAGTTTGCCCACTAAGTTTTCTAGTTTGTTTACCTAAGGGCTTTGATTTGTGGTAATTTCTTTCCTTGACGATTAAGAGAGATTGGCTTGTACAGCCACAATTGGGCAGATAAGAATAAATGATCAAGGGCTGTCAACATATGAATGTACTTAACTAAGATAAATCAATGAAGGACCTTAGTAAATGTCAAAAGATGCAGGGCTTGAAACAACTAAATTACCAGGTT
Organism: Merops nubicus; assembly: GCF_000691845.1. Classification (NCBI taxonomy): domain Eukaryota; kingdom Metazoa; phylum Chordata; class Aves; order Coraciiformes; family Meropidae; genus Merops; species Merops nubicus. The sequence goes on from NW_008623714.1 coordinate 104,980, forward strand.
ACAGAGACAAGGTCTCTGCCAGCAGGGTGGGGGAAAAAATTAAGAATGAGAGAGGAGGCTGTATATTCATACACTCTCCATTTCCATTGTAATTTAAGAGTTTCTAACTGTTGTTTGCTGTTTATTTAACAATAAATGCCATTTTGTGCTGTCCCAAACATCAACTGCTTGCAGAGATGACAAAAGGGTAAAGCCTCTGAAATGATGTTTCATCAAAAAATTATATAGAACAGGATTTACTGGGGGTTAAGGGTCAAAGCAGAGTCACAGGGGAACCACCTCACCACCTTTGTGGGCAAAACAGTTGAGTATGCATAGTTTGTAGCAGCTGGAACTGGGCTTACCTTGAGGATACTAGACAGATATGAAGTGAACTGATGTTCATCAGCATGTTAAAAACAGCTAAAGCTGGAAAAGTACTAACATGTCAAAAGGTGGTGCTGCTGGTGTGTAGTATCACCTCTTGAGTAGTTCTGATGAAGGCAGAATCGCTAAGGAAGCAAATCCCAGTAACATGAGTTATTTTTCCATTATCTGCATATATGTGATATTTATTTAATACCATCTAACTCTAGCAGAAATCTACAGCAGCATTCAGGACAATGTGCCCATACTGGTAGATCTGCACACATATAAGGGATGGGTACCCCAAGGTCAACAGCTTTACCATAGTCCCTAACTGCTGATTGAAGTTAGGCTTGAAAGACTCTTGATCTTAAATATTAAATGTTAATGAGTTTTAAATCAGAACTATTTTGATCACTACAGGTATTTTTAAAACCGAGACACTTCAGAGGTCAAAATTCCCAATCAAGATACAAACGTAATTAAATATGTAATGAAAATGAAGTGAACAGAACTTCATGAACAAGAAAATCAAAGGAAACAGTACAAAAGCTTCCAAAGATACAGGAGAACAGGCTTAAGAGTAGAGCCTCCAGAGCAGGAAAAAAAAACTTACTTAAAGAACTCTGTTTAGAAAATTATCTTCCCCAATTATAAATAAAATTTTGGCATTGTCAAATCAGTGCAAATTTTATCCTTGACAGTTTGAGTCTGGATTTTATCTGAAAAAATCTACATTCTCAATTCATCTGAGCTGAAAAAGTAAAGACATTTGACTAGTTCTACTTACATTTTATTAATCAATTACAGGGAAGATGAGGTAGTCAAGTCAGAATTTGTGAATCCTGTCTGTACTTGCCACAATGCATTGTTGCTGCCAACAAATAGCTTTTGAAGTGTCAGTTTAGAAATCTACTTTGGAATTGGTTGGAGCATGACAGAGTCCTTTCACTCTCATCACATGTCTTAAAAGGATCAGTAAATTAACATTTACACAGTGCTCCCCTTCCAATGAGCCAGAGCAGGCCAACATAGAGATGAGCTGCTCGGCTGCACCACAAGGTTTAACAAAGAGCTGTGTGCAAGCAGATTTGAGACAAAATTCATTTGGGCAATGGTGTGTTTAACCAGATCGACACTAAGCCATCTTCTGAATTTCCAGTCAGATGCACAAACCTTCAGCTAAACATATATGTTGGTGCTTTTACAATATAAAAAGGTAATTGAAGCTGCCAAAAAAACATAGCAGTATTACTCAAGAGAAGTTACATAAAATGCAAGATACACAAGAAGCCTATTCTCCCATTTTAAAATCTTAGATTTATGTTTACTATAAACTGATGATTTAAAGCTTCTCCTCTGTCAAAAATGGCTAGTGGAGTTACAAAAAGGAGGCATTTCCCAAGTCCCAGGCTCCTGAAGACATACAAAACGTTTTGAAAGAAAGTTCAAATGGTTAACCCTATCAGAAGCATTCAATATTCAGGAAGCATTTATTATGAAAATATTTTCAAATCCATAGTTCTCAAAAATGCTTTTATTTCTGTCAACATAGCAAAAATTGAAACTATGTAAAAAGCCTCATTATCCCATAAACGCAGATCTGAAAGCCTTGTCAGGCTGCCTATTGAGTTAGCAAATACAAAAGTTGAGTGCTCTGATTGATGCTGCCCTGTCAAAGCAGCAGCCAAGAGGATTTAGGTAGCTTTATTAAAGCTGGGTTGTACAGCAAGACTAAGTATTAATTCTTAATATGGTCGAACACAAGGTTGGAGCATGTCTGCTGAGACTGCTTTTTCCTTCTGTTAGATTACCAGATTCAAGCTTACTGTCAAAAAGCAGAACAGAGGTTTAGATGTAAAGTACTAACTATATTCCACAAAAAAAAAAAAAAAAAAAGGCTTTCAATTTTAACCATAAGACAGTTTGAATAAAAGGACCCCAAACCCACCCCCAAACTAAAAGAATGTGTGAAGCAAAATATAAAAGTCCTAGATACTGTCTTTGACTTTTTGAGGGGACACTTGAGTCTTCAAGAAAGCAGAGTGCAGAGAGCAAGGTCCGTTCTAGTTACAAAACAAGGAAAGGAAAGATGTGGTTGCACAATCTTGTTTATTCCAGAGTTTCAGAGACCTGTAACTTCATCAGTCAGGTGGGGTTAGGATTAAGGCAGCCCCATTCCTATACACTACCATTTACAGGAAGAAAACACCTAGAACTGGTCACTGTTTTTTTCCCCTTTATATGGCAATATTGTGTTTCTCTTACATTCAGAAGGCTTGAAGTAGTACTTGTATTATTCTGTAGGCTTCGTTCATCTACTGCACATTCTGATTAAAGAGGAGTTAACTTAATTCTACAGGAAAAAAAGTCTGTAACAAAAAGAGCACCATAGTTAACTCACTTGTTAAGAACTGTTGCAGATAGAGCAAAAATTGAATAGGATAAAAACAGTTTTCAATTAAAAAAAAAATCATTTCTCAGGCTGCTCTCCTGTCTTTAACAGGACTTAAATAGGAAATGCTTACAACTATAGAACTTGTACTTTTTCATCAAATGCTAGTTTTATTGCCTATGTATTTTTGTGCATCCAAAAAGCGATAGAAAACAAGAACGACATTCAAGTACAAGCTTACTGCTCATCATCACTAAGGCTGTGAACTATGAAAGTGTCTGGAAAGATGAATCTCTGTGGAATGTATCTGTGTAGACTGTCATGTTCCTATCCAGCTCTCCAGAGATTATGGTACAATGTTTATGGCCCTTGTACACTGGATGCCAAGTGCACGGTGTTGGAGTGCCTCAGACAGGGGATCCTGAGTGGGGCTATGGTCCATGGTGGGAAAAAGTTAATTTGACTATTTTTTATCCACATTTAGATTTTCAGAATAGGCTTTCAACTAGTTCAGTGTTTTTCATCAGTTTTAGAATCCTAGTTGTCTGGGGTTTCCTCACCCTCCCCCTCTTTTTTTGAGGCTGCTACTTTGAACAAAGTGGACTGTGCGAGCTTTAAACCTGTTAGTTTTTCTGCCAGGGATTTTGTGCAGGCCTGACTTTATTTTACAAATTGTTTTATTTGTTTGGAATTTATTTTGCAATGTTGGTTTTAAAAAGCATGGGTATAGGCTGCTGTTTGTCATGGCCTGCTGGCTGCAGACTGGGTGACCTAGTGAGGAGGGCAGAGGGCAGTAATTCTTCCATATCGCCTCTTAATTTAAGAGGGCAACTCATCCATGTTCCTTTGGCATATGTTAAGAAAGGCAGAAAGGACTGAGAAGGAAAGACAACCTGCAGGGAGCCGACAGGCAGACAGATGTGGAGGCCTGAGAGGCAGCAGACAGAAACATCTTAAGGACTTAGAGCAGAACTAATAGAGCTTGTAACGATGTCAGAGCTGCTAGACTGAGAGCCAGGCTGACAGAAAGGCCCTTTCAATATCCGGTAAAGACACAGTGACAAAGAGGGTGATCTGTTCATAAATCTCTTGGTTTTATTGTCTCATCCTGATTTTGAACTATTGAAGAAGTTAATAGCTCCAGGTGTGTTCTAACCAGGCTTGGCTTTTGCATTTGAAAGTCTGTTTTTTGATATGGTCCTCATTATAAATAGAAAATCTACACAGATCCAGGCTCTCAGAGCATGACTGAATTGGGGTCTCACATCATCTCAAGCTTAAAACATTGAAATAAGCACTGCATTGTTGAGACATTATTGCAGCACACTGGCAGCACTCCTGGGGCTAATGAAACAGCAATTTCTTACCACTTTTAGCATTTTAAATAGATTTCCCTACTCTAGTTTGCAGCTTGAAAAACAGGAAAAAAAAAATCTCATATATGCTGAGGAAACTTGGCTAGAGATTTTGGGAGTTTGTTTTAAACTAATTAAATGCCTATCTCAGTTTCTGGGTTGTATGCACTTCTGGGTAAGTTTAATTCTGAATGATTATCAAAAAAGGTCACAAAATACAGAGACAATCAGAATATAGAGTAGCTTAGTATGAATGTAAAAAAATCACTCGGTAGAAAATAAAATGAGTATTGTACACTTTCTGTTTCAGAACCATAACTCACCAGTTGGAGTCTATGTCCTGCAGTAGAGTGTGGTAGTTTTTTTTCAGATAACTTCAACAAGGATACTTATATTAAGAAGTGTTTCGTGTCCAAATTCATATGAACTAACCAAAACTGAGACCAGCTGCTTAAGCTCTAAGGCATACTCGTAATGTATGAGCTGATCTTTCAGTGGAAGCATACAGTAAAATCAGGAGACATGTGCATAACTCAAGCTCAACTCATATAGTTCATAGCTAATTTTTGCACGACAAACAAGGATACAAATTTGATGAGCTTTAACACACAAGATAATGAAAGCAGTCCCATGATAGGGAACACTACACTAAAAGAAACAGAGAGTAACATTAAAAGCTAATTGCTTTAAATTCTCAGCAGCTATAATGAAATACAGTAAGAAACATCCCCAAGCATACTGCATTAGATTCACTTGCATAGAAATCAAGAACTGGTTAAACAAGCAAAACTGAGATTGAGCATTCCCTAGCTCAATGGCTCCAATTTCCACACCATTTTTACCAGAAAATGCATGCTGTTTGCCCAGCATGCACAAATTAAAATTAAGCTAAAACTGTTTTTCTTTGTTCCTTTTTACTTCACTTTCCGATGAGCAATTTCTCTCGCACAAACACTGAGCAGAGCAAATAACAAGCTCATTGAAAATGAGAGTCAAGAACAAGCAGTTGATTTCTTATCATTGCACTGCAAATTAGGCATGCAAATCAAGTACAGTGTTGTCCTTCTTAAAATGCATCTCTAAGACACTTTTATTTCCAGAAAGGGGTTTACTCTGCCAGCTGAAAGATATATAATTGTAGTCAGTTTTCCACTTCTGTATTATCCTAGTTTTAGGTCTGGAATGGAAACGTGTCACTCAAGCCATGGAATACTCACCTGAGGAGTCATACCTGGTTTCACTCATAGTTGATCTGGAGTCAGTGCTGGAGCAAGTCAGGCCCATTTTCTTATACCTGTAAAAGGAACATTACAGTTAGGGATACAACACCTCTCAGATGGAGACAACAAAAACTTCACTGAATATTATGCTGCTAGCTTAATCAAAGTAGGAGAATTAACCACATCATATAGACTGAAAGATTTCAGTGTTAGATATTTTCATGGTAACTTAGGTTGCTATATACACCATTTCTACTGTATTGTCTGTCTGGCATAAGGCTAATGCCCATGAAAGTCGGTCTATCATGATGAGATATGATATGATATGATATGATATGATATGATATGAATTTCAGCTTATTTCAGTCATTCAACAGAATGAAAGTCTTAGACTTCCCACTCTGGAGTTTTAACCATAACAGTCAAGAAAAATTTGTTTCTTGCTCATCTGACATGACTGTATAGCAAATTTCTGAAAAACTCCAAAAAAGGATCTGTAACTCCCCCCAGCACTAGCTAGCAGCAGCTGCTACTGAAAACAAATTTGCATTTATGACTACTTTTTAGTCCAGATAAAGGTAGCAAATGAGAGTCTCAAAAGGTATTTTGTAATTCCTGGCACTTGTGAAAATCAGGTATACTGTATTTCAGGTATAGTTTAGCTATCTCTGGTTGACTCATAACTCCAAGAGAGTGAAAATGGTATGTTTTAATCACTTGCCTCTGTTAAGGATCTGTCAGTTTCACCATTTTACTAGTCTTGACTAGCATACTAAAAGTCATGCCACAAAGTCTATTGCAGTCTGATTAAAGTCACCCTCTCTTACAAACTCATTTTGGTGAAAATTGATGTTAATATTTTGTAGTTAAGTCATTTCCTCTTTTTCATTTGACAGTTAAAATAGTAGAGATTTATTAAATAAAAAGTTTGTGAGTGTTAATTCTCATACTCCACATCCTTACTGCAGTTGACTAACATGTTTAACAAAAAAATTATGCCACTTTCTTTTCCAAAAAACATATAATTACTCATTTTCCACTTGAATATCAGGTGTCAATCAAATGTAGGCCTCATAATTACTGTTGTGCAGTAATTTCCATTAATTAAAATCATATACCTAACAACATTTTTTTTTTCTAAATTCCACCTCAGAAAAACAGGATTCCATTTTTTAACTCTGCAGTTTATTTTAAAGGTTAAACTTTGACTTCAAAGCTAAAATTACATTGCACCAAATATAAAGCTCTGTTTGTTATGACTTATACTCAAAAAAAAATCTTGCTAGTTTTACTCTGACACTTCTCATTCTGTACATGATTTTTGATAAGTTGAATATATTTAGTGCAGAAGTACTTCAAATGTTCTTAGCTTGACAGAACAATAAATAAATAAGTAGTAAAAATATTTAATGCTGCTAGCAACTGCTTCCATTGTAAGGAAAAAAAAAGTGATTGAAAGTTTATTTACCCAATTTCTAAAAAAACAATTATTTGCTGGTTTACACTAAACGGGCTTAAAACTGTTATATATCATAATATTTACACAATGTATATTGTATATTAACAAGACCATTTTGACCTTTAATAACCAGAAGAGTTCAATTATTACATAATTAACCTGAAATGCCAAGAGATTTTGTGGTGTTTGTAGATTTTTGTTACTGGCTGTTTTAACAGATGTGGTGTCAACAATAACAAAGAGTGAATTTTTAGACTGGGCTATTTCAATATAGATTTTCAGCAGCTGGGATACTGCATTTTATACCTGAACTTCACTTTCACTATTTCAATATCCTCATTGCAGCAATAAATTAGATATTTCAACCAAGTAAAATGGATCCAAGGAATAGTCCAAGTTGTTCTTCACAGCAGACCTATTGTCCTGGTCCTTAGAGGGATTTTTGGATTTTTGAGTGCAGGTTCTTTCCTCATCTGTTCAGTGACACAACAAAGGATCAGTAGTTTGACAAAGCTAGCTGCTTTATAGAGACTAAAGATGTCACTTTAAATGGTGCATAGGCAGTGAACTGATGGTGTGTTTGATCTACAGTTCTCCACCTGTTCAGCATAAGGTGAACATAAAAGCATAAGCACTTTGCAGTGTATAGACGATAGTCTTATTAAACCATTGTTTAGGAAATTAGTAAGAAATGCTAAGCAATAGGCCCAAGTACTAGTCTGACTTCATGAGTGTCCTCTAGTCATTTCATGTCCAACACTGAGAGGCTTTCAGTAGAAAACCAGACATGCTCAAAATGGGATAATGATGTTTGTCAATTAATACGTGAAATAAGTGGGGAAATTTTGTTTGTCCATTAATATGTGGAATAGCTGTAATAATTTTTTCTGTGTTCCGTGAACTTAGTGGACAGGTTGATTTAATTTGTGCTAATTATGTGCTTAGCAAGTCTAACAGTGTCAGCAATTCAATAGTTACAGGGGAATATTGTGTGTATCCGGCTGTGCAGTGGGATTTCCAAGGAAAGCACAAATCTAAGACTTTGCATTTGGCTGACTTGCAATAACGAGCCTTTCAAGAAAAGAATGCCACAATCCTTTAATTGCCACACATTAGAAAGGCCATTTTATCAAAGAATCAATAGGGTAATTACTTAGGTAATTTACATCATTTCTCCAGGTTTCACACACATGAACAAGGTTTTGTCTTAACATGAGTTAAGGCCTGGTCTTCTTTAAGTTAAATGGTTCACAAAAAGCTTCTAACAAAAAGTAGGAGCTATTTTTACAGTCCTAACATACAACTAGGTATCAAAAAGAAGTGAAAACAAGTCATGAAAGTATTAGTTTATGAAAAACAGTTGTTGTGGATTTTCAGTTCAGAGCCTTACTACACATGGTGCCAGAGGGGCTGGGCTAGGAGCTGGGTTATGTCTGGAGTGCAACCAAAGCACAGCACATAGACTTAATGGTTTCATTTAATAAGAGCAAAAAGTTTCTAAAATTTTAAATGCATTCCTTCTGTTTTCTAATCTCCCAGCTCTGATTTCACAGGGCACAGCCTAGCTGGTAGGTTTCTTTCATCCAGCCTCAGACAATTTGCTTCCTTTTAAATGGTAAGCTAGAAAACTAACGAAAGACAACTTGCAACGGCATGCTTAAAGAGTAACCATTAAAAAAAATATTTAAACAACCTTTCCGAGGTGATCCGTAGGATCCCTGAAACGGTTTCGATTGCCAGTCCGGGGGTGATGGTTGCAGTTAGAAGCAGGTAGGGCCCAGGCAGGGCGGGCTGGGGGCGGTTTGGAGCGGGCTGCAGCCCTGTTCTGGTGAGAGGGTTTCTGACAGGCGGGAAGCGAAGTTCCTTCTCCATGCCACAGGCAGTCACTGCCTCCTTTCTTTTCCTGAGGCTGCCAGCAAAAGTGCCAATTAGTAGCAATTGTGATGGTGATTTCTGAAGTGCAGTTTAAAGGATTTCTAACTGGGTTGGAGCTGCTGTCAGTTGACTGACTGGAATAATAATAATAAAAAAGCTCACTGCTTCAACAGGAGCTTGTTAGACTTTCCTGTGTGATCTGCTATGGATAGTGTGAACTGCAACAGCTTTTGCATTCAAAAGAGGGACTTTCCTAAAAGCTTCAGTGAGCACTTGGCTGTTTTATCTGCTCTAAAAAAAATCTTAATTTTAAATTCTGTTAAAAACAAAAATAAATGAGGATCTGGAAGTTGGAGGGGGGGAAAAATAAAGTAACCTGCGGGGTTTCAATACACCAGGATCCCTTAAGTGTAGCCTTATCAAGTGGAAAAAATATTATGCATTTTTTCATGTACAGAATTGCTGAGATAGAACCGTGAGCACTAAATGGGTTGAAACACAAGGGGGCTGATATACTGAAGCTTTCTGCTGATATTTTATCATAAACATCAGAAACTGACATATACTGACAAGCCATCCAAAGAAATAAACGTTTATTATTTGCATTCAGTAAAGGAACATTTGAACTATACATGAACAGTATGAAGCCATCTTTTAAAGGATTAATCTTTGTTTATAACTCTTTTTTAATGGAACCATCCATATTTATTTTCCTAAATTTTTTTCCCCTTAGTAGTTTGATCTTATAGCGCTGTGAGACCTCTTCTCAGGGTGAATGAACTCACAGCAGCATCCACTTAGCAAAACAAATAACATTCTTCAGTTTCAGAGCCATATGTACTAGTTGCATCAAATATCGTACCAACTTTTAGAGTTCCCAAGAGGTTTCTTGTTTTTAGCTTCAACAACAACAAAACTCTGAGTGAATTGCAGGGGCACAAGCCAGGCTGGCTGTGTGGGAGGTGGAGGTGGCCCCTGGGCTGTTCTTGTGTCCTGCTCCTGCTCCTCTCTGGAGGACTTCCAGCTGTCCCCTAACCGGTGACTGGCTTTCCCTCACTCCCGAGGGCTCCTCCTGAGCTGGTCACTTCTTAGACAAACGGGTCATGACTGAAGGAGCACAAACAAAACAAATCCCACATCAGACACCGCAGGGAGAGGGGGGCTCAGGCAGGAGCTCCTGAGCTTCATCTGCCAGGCCCCAACCTTCCTGCCCTGCTTTTAGCAACGTGCTGGTGCAGTGTGATGGGAGGGCACAGCGTCTGAAGGCTGTCGGGGGGGTGGTGTGAGTGCAGGAGTGGTTGTACCTGTGGGGTGGTGTCTGGCACACGGTCTGAAGGCTGTCGGGGGGGTGGTGTGAGTTCAGGAGTGGTTGTACCTGTGGGGTGGTGTCTGGTTGTACCGGGTGGGTGTGGTCTGGCGCAGGGTCTGAAGGCTGTTGGGGGGGTGGTGTGAGTGCAGGAGTGGTTGTACCTGTGGGGTGGTGTCCCTGCTTTGCACACACCTGGGGAGGGGGCCGCGAGCTGTGATCCTGCATGGGCTGAACCCACACAAGTCCACCCATGAGTGAAAACGCAGATTTTTGGGTGGCTTAGATGTGTGTTGGGTCATTTCTTTGTTACTTAGAAGCATTTAAACTGCTGCTTGAACAAAACTAACGCAGTTTGTAATGTTTGGGGTGTTGTCAAAGCAGTAAGTCAGAAGACTCTAATGGGTGAGATATTGTGTGTCCATTATGTATTGCGTCTTGAGGATATTTGTCCAACAATATTTGGGGACCCTCACAAAAAGATAGATAATGCTTCCTTTTTTTTTTTTTTTACTTTTAACTTAGAATAGCTAGTTCCTAGCATAACTTTTACTCATTGAATAAACACCAATTTTAGCTGTATTTCACAAGGGGGTTTAAACAGATGTAAATTGTAGAGAGTTTTACAGAGATTTATGTCACATCACTCCTTTTCTGAGAAAGATGAGTTAAAATTCTTACTATTCTGTTGCAGTTTTTGTACATGCAGAACTATATTCTGGTTATATAAGTGACAAATGCCTCAGAGCATTATAAGTGACAAATGCCTGTGTTTTCAAATATGCAGTACCTATCCTTTGGAGAGAAAAAAAGAAAAAAAAATCAATTAAAGCTATTAAGAAACAGACCATAAGACTAAAATGAGGAAAAAACGTCCTCTAAAAGGAACCACTGACCAAAAAATACAGGATATTCCCCTATGGCCTTTTCTAGTGCATATTAGAGAAGAGAAATCAAAATCACTGGCTTTATTTTTAATCTGGGGAAATGACGCTTCATTTTTAAACACTAAATTTTGTCTATTAAAAAAATGTTGGGGCTAAGGTGTTTTTTTGTAGAGTGAACTTTTGAACTGTAAGAAATAGTACAGGGTTCCACTGGACTTCCTGTCAGACCTTCCACTCCACTGTTCATAGTTATTATAATAGCAAATGCTTTTGTTGCCTGCAAAAGTGGATCCAGAGACCAAAATATATCTATGGTTATTTTCCAAGTATATACATTTTTCTAACAGTTTGGTGCAGAAACATGCATACACATATATGTGTGTATATGTATGTAGCTGAGATGAATATGCTCCTTTTTCATAGAACAATAGCAAATGTTTATGTAAAATTATTTGTTCAAGGATCTAATGTGTTTCTTTCTGGCTAAACCCTGAATATATACATACTTTAATGTGTCTTATGTGAGTATTCCTATATATACAAAGAAAGATCCCTGTGATTTAAGTATGTCACATATTTTAGGCATAAGCACTTTGCCAAATTCTGAGTTATGATCACGAACACTTCTGGGTAAACAAGTGCAGCCTCTGTTTCTGGCAACCATATCACATAATGTCTTTTATGTCAGGCTGTGTCTTAAAAATGATTCTTATGACTGCTTGGAGCTATCAAATTCCTTTAATGGTTGTTAAGTTTTCTAATTTCCATGCCAGTTTATTCATGGCATTTGTTTTTTACCAACATTATTCTTTTAATTTGATAATTTTTATTCTTCTGGCCCATTTTTTAAAAAAATAAATTATAGTTGTAATTTGGGATTCATTTTACTAGGCAAAGGAGCAAGCATCCTTTAATCTACTTTATCGTAGGGTTCACCATTCACCAGTTTGCCTTAGTAGTTCTCTGATCCCATGTCCATTTAACTGCTTCTTTTTTTTTCAGTGCTGTGTACAAAAACTGTATAAAACCGTCTAGGTAACACCCTCATGCATTGAACTAGAGCATGAATGCCTAACAATATCTACAGAAAAAGGCCAAAAATGCTTATGTAGAAAAGCAAAGTACATTTATCTTTTTTCATGATGATGTTAACCAGGAGTGCTTAGAGAGAGGAGCAGCTGGGGAAGTTCTGCAGAGACCCATTCTCTCCCAGTCAGGAACACCTCTGTAATTCTTTAAACATATGTAAGGTAAGGAAGAAGGGGATACTTTGAAACAGAGGTGGGAAGGTAGAGGCATTAAAAAGAAGTATGGGGGAGTAAATGGGAGTTGCTGGGGTGGAAGAATTTTGGGACACAGTCATCCTGTTAATTAATATTCAAAAGGTATTTTCATCCTACAGCTTTCCCTGTGAACTACCCCCTGGGCTACCATTTCCTGTTATTAGTACACTTAAAGTTTAATAGTGTTAAACTTCATCCTGCCATTATTCTCAAGGTCATCTAGTTCTTCATGTTTGATATTTTAGTGCCCTTCTAGCTGGTGGCTTCCAACTTCCTGCCACCAGAAAACCCCATCAGCACCTCCTACTTTTTTATGGAAGCCGTTAACATTAGAGAACTCTCCAGCCCACTGGTTCCTTTCTCTGGTGCAGTGTCTTTGCCATGTACCCTTTAAACAGTTCCCTCTGTATCTTTGCAATTCTTTTACTACTACTTGCTGCAGATTAACCAATAGCTTCCTGTATGTGTCAAATACTGAATATTAAGGTTCAGATAGGTTAGTTCTCCCACTTTTCTTTTCTCTATAAAATCAGTTATCATTCTAAGTTGTGGATAAACTTAGGCTGTATGTCATTCCATTTATCATACACCTCTGTGTCTCTACAAGGAAAGTAATATCTTCTAGGCTTCTTCCTTCTGTGTGGAAAAGAAATTCATCAAGAAGAGCTGAACAATAAAAGGTAGTTTATTTCTCTATGTTCAAAGGCTATTTCAGACAGCAAAGAATTCAAGTGTGTTCTGTTTTTGTGGAATTATAATACCAATGTTTTTATGCACTATACTGAGTGCTGTGTTTCTGACTTGTTTCTCTGAATAATTCAAACTGTATCTAATTTTTTTTTTTCCTTAGGAAAAAATAACACAAACCTTTGACATGAACATGCAAATACAATAAAATAGAATATTGCAATGTGCCTAGGAATATGGTATGGGAACATTTTAATTACCTGATCCATGAGAGCAGCCCAAATATCTACAATGGAATTTCCTGCATATAGCAGGAATATCATCTTTATTTGTAATTTTGTAACTATGACAGTCATTTTGGGAATAGATTCATGTCCTGTGTATATATTTAATCAAAGAATTTTGCATTTCCTGGTTGACCTGGCTCAGTGGGTTCTAGGAGTCAAAAATCACTGCTTGTCAGAGGCAGGGTTCTTCTGGTGGGCTCCTTGGCAGTATCCTGCTCCTCTGAAGCTTAGTGACTGTCCAGTTGGTTTATTCCACGATGCTTTCAGTGAAGCCTACCACTTGCTTCTAAGTTCCTGCAGCTGCTTTGAATCCAGGTATTTCAAACACAAATCTAACAAATTTAACAAATAATTAGCTAATATGACTAAGACACTGTTAGATAATGGGTTATGTTATTACATGTGTTATGTTAAACACAAAAATATGTGGTTTTTTTTTTTCAAAATCTTTCCTTAATTTTCAGCATGTTTATTTTGTTTATACTGGTTTTTTTTTATCAACAATCATTATCATCACTTATAATCCTTACTAATACAATCTTATTCTACAAAATCCTGAGAGATACTTACTTCAGAATAGTTAGATATGTTTTATTCAGTGGAACACCAGGTTTGAGGAGGGTGTGCTCTGTTCCTGTCATTGCATCTGCCCGTCTCACTCCCCTACCAGGTTTGCTGCCATCTCTATACTCTTGCCTCCCACAGTCCCCATATATACTGACACATCTTCATGAACTCTGGAAATGGTCTGGATGAACCCAACACACACATGCATGAGAAAAAAACAAACAAAACCCAAACAGAAACATCAAGGATTTTTCAACCGTCATTTCTAACTTAACAAAGACCTGAAAATATCTATCCTGGTTCAGTATGAAAGGCCAGTAAAATGAGTGAGAAGAATGATGGGCTGGGTTTGGGTGTGTTAAAACACTTCTGAAGAAAATGTATTGTGTGATTACATCCTGTGTCAGCTTCTCAGGGACAAGTGATGTGTCACAAAACTGAGGTCTGTGCTGCCTCTCATAGTTATTTTGAAACTGTACTTAGCCAGAATTTAATATAGTGTTTTCAGTGATGTTGTGTCCTGAATTAGCAGCATATTATATAATATAGTAGTAGCTAAATTTTGGGTTGAACAAACTATCCATACATCTATTAACATTTAATCTGTGAAAACTGCGTTTGATGTCAGGCTCCTATTCAGATAAACGGGGGCTGTTCACGCCTCGGAAAGTGCCTTACGGTTTCAGTTTGGTTGTGAACAAACAAGACAGCCATAAATTCTTGTACAGTAGAGAGTCTGTCTTTGGAAACAGAAGAGCTAGAAATCTTTAGTTAAAATTTCAAAGTCTTACTGAATAAGGCATAACGTGCAGGAAGTTCTGAAATTCATGCGCTTTTATTACTGTTTCACCTCCATGTTCTATTTCCATGAAAAGCTGATTTTCCTTCTGTTTTATACCACCAAAATAGTGTTTTGCCATAGGGAAGCAGTACTATTTGCATTTAGGATTCCACAGTAATCTGGCTCCCATACAGGACAATGGAAATCTAAAGTCTCTCTTTGTTCAGTATATGAATATCTCTATTTCTCCAATGTCTTTTCCAGAGACTGAGGTAAAGAAACTGGTATCAACTTGCAGAAATTGCCTTTAGGGATTTTATAAAGCTCTCCTCTCTTTGGCCCACAAAATTAAACATTAAATAGTATTCAAACCAAAATGTTTGTCCCCAGCTCATTGAATATGTGACTTGTATGTTCTAAAGGCAAGGCATGAGGAATCTTGCCCCTGAACTTCCAGGATATTCAACGCTCCTTTTAAAGCAGAGTATCTAGATATGATGAATGTGAATTATTGATTGATTTGAGAAAATACAGTGATTATGCCCTTCACTGTAGAGTAATTGAATGAGCCTATAAATATGTAAGTTGTAAAATTCTGCCTATTATCTATGAAAAAGTTGAGTTTTATTGTGCCCTGACATGTCTATGGTATTCTTGCCTGTTTTTGTATCTAACCTGTCAAAGTTTTCGATAGATTTGAAAATCTGTCCCCTGTTCCCCATATTAAATGTCACTGTCAGTTTACTCCATGAAAAATGAAGTTTATTTGATGTGGCTGTCATGTTACTTGTATAAGCAGTGCACCTATCACTTTTTTCTGTAAAGAAAGAACTGACATGATATGTAGTCAGACTTATTTACTGCAGTGACTTTTGCAGAGCAAAACTGTAGCATTGTATACTTTCTTTATTCAGGTAATTCACAGAGTGCACAAACGCGTAATAGTCTAAAGCAGGAGAGGACAGATAGAATACTTACGTGCTACTCAATGGAATTTAATCTGTCTGGATCAGCAGAGCTGGAAATGCTGCTTGGAAGCAGTTGTACTAAATGCACGTTTGTTCTTACCTATAGCAAAAATTCATTGTCACATAGTTATGAGAACTCATCTGTCAATATGCACCCCTGAGCATTTATCCAGATTTCTCAGGCTGTTCCTTTCATTGGGACAAAAGGGTAACACTGACCACTTGGTGAAGAATTACTAGTGAGAACCCCCTGAGGATCTGAATCATCGTTCCTGTACTGAGGAGAAGGGAAA